>NW_013669014.1:42502-80975 GCF_000517525.1 Limulus polyphemus
TATTTGCATAAGTTTTCCCTTTAAGATGGTGTTGCAGCGAACGAAAGAAAGATGGTAATCTGATGGTGCTATGTCTGGAGAATATGATGGGTGGGGGAGAACTTCCCAACCCAACTTCATAATCTTGGGTTGCATCAAACGTGCCACATGTGGATGTGTAATGTCGTGGAGAAGAAGAACACCTTTCCGGTTGACGAGTGAAGGGCGTTTCTGATGAAGGGCTTGATTTAAACGTTCCAGTTGCTGAATATAGATCTCTGCATTGACACTTCGCTATGGATTGAGGAGTTCGAAATGAATTACTCCTTTGATGTCCCACCAAATGCAAAGCATCACCTTCTGCAGATGGAGTCCAGGTTTTGGGGTCGGAAGTGTTTTTTGTCTAGGACTGGGCTATTGTTTTTGGTGTTTAATATTCGCACAGAGAATCCATTTTTCATCACCGGTGACAATTCTGTTCAAAAAGGGTTCACGCGCATTACACGCCAGAAGAGACAAAGCAACGTTCGCGCATTGGAAACGACGATCATTGGAGAGTTCGTGAGGCACCCAAACACCTTCTTTATGGAGTTTTCCCGTATTATTTAGATGTTTACGCATTGTTTCATGAGAGGCATGCAATTTCAGGGCTATTTCACGAGTGTGGTGCTTTGGGTTAGACTCAACGAGCGTCTTCAGAGCATCAATATCAATTCCGACATATCGGCCTCTACCATCACATCTTTAAGGCTAAAGTCACCTGAACGAAATTTGCTGAACCATCGTTGACACTTATGAACGTTCAAAACATTTCCATAAACTTATTTGATATTCTTTCTGGCTACAAAGGCGTTGTTTCCCTTCTTGTATACAAACAGCATTACATGCCGAATGTGTGTCTCTTAGTGTACCATCACTATAAAGGATTAGAGTATACTAATCATTTAGGCGGTTCGTTTAACTATAATACGTGTTGTACGTTTTTTGGGGGGTAGTTAATGAAAGTGTTCCAAAACACAACATTAATTTCTTGACGACATTATATTATCAAACAGTCTGTCTGAGCTGGAACAATCTCGATTCACATATGCATGTCCATTCTCAGTTTGCTTAAAAGTTTGAAACTCAGCTGTTTTCTCTTAGCTGAAGTATTTCTTATTCTAACATATGATGGAAGTTCTTCTAGATGGATAATACATAGTTAAAAAAGTGAGATCGATTGGATATTACAGAAAATAATCTCAGTTATTTTTGAAAAAAATTCTGGTTCGATTGATACACAATGTGATAAATGATGTTTAAAATAAATTGCTATCCCTCTTGTCACACTTTTTTTTTGGTCGTGTGACTTAAACCCTGGAATGTTCGTCAGTTTCTTCTGTTGCTAGAGTTTATAAAATTGTAATTATTTCTGCAATATTGCTGTTCAAGTCGAGGATTTCAAGTTTCGTGGTATCTTTACCACCTTGGTAGTTTATGTGTAAAATGGTTAGTGTAATGTGGCGTGGCTTTAGTGTGGAAAGTAGTGTTTAGGTAAGGGTGTTGTATTCTACTGAGGGGATGTTGCACACGGATGGAAATGTGATTGACTCAGTGACAAAGGGCTGCATAGGTGTTATTTAATGTGGATTGTGCAGACGTGATGTTTGTTGTGGCAGTGAAAGTGAACGGTTGTGTTTGGCTTAGTGTTTGTTGTCTTTGCAATTGTAACAGAGAAGGGGTTAACCTGTGTAGATGGTTGAAAAATTGCTGTTTTGGGGTGTATATGTAGAAACCTAAATCAGGGTAGGTGCTGAGGGTTGCGTAAGTGCAGCTTGTAGTGAGTTGGGGTTGAGTCTGTTTCTAATGGCCTGATATTTGGGGCAATTCTCAACCTCGTGTGGGCCAGAGCATCTGACACATCTCGGGTTAGTGGTGCAATTGGGTTTCGAATGCCCAAATCTCTGATATTTGAAGCACTGTAGAACCAACTTTGGTGGGATGTTTTGCGGCTTCAATTCTATACTTTGTGAAAAAGAGCGTGCAGCCGTTGTTGAGTCGTAGTGTTCTTTTATTGAAACTAACTTTAACCAGTGGTGTTTTTCCTTAGTTTTAAATGAAATGATCCTTCTAATCTTTTCGGAGACAGTCCTAAAGCTACCAACTCTTCATGGATTACATTGTCTTCACAGTTGTGTTGTATACCATTAATTACTATAGTGTGTAGCTGTTAGGTGTTTGTAGGAGTGTGCATTGATTAGCTGCCTCCTAATGCAGTAGTGGGCCAGTGGGCTAATAGGTATGCGAAATCATTGGGTTCAGTGCATTTGATAACAAGTCCACCTTCAGGTATCCTTCTGATTTTATACTCGGAAACAATTTCCGAAATCCTCCAGCGATTTGAGGCTGTCATAGCGTGCTAGGAACACCTTCGACAATTAGTGCGGGTATGTGTGGTATATTGGCAGGAGTGGTTGTTTAGCTGTTCGACTGTGTTGTGTTGATAGAGTTATTACTTGTGGTATTGTTGTTCTTGTTCGCAGAGTTCTCACCTGATTTAGGGGAAATACTAACTGCATGGCTCTTCTTTTTCCTGGTTTTCTTCCTGATGGTGGTGAAACCATCATCTTCTATGGTGTTGGTGTTTGACTCAGATGAAGACAAGGCTAGCGAGTCTGAGCCTGACGGGACAGTGTTGGGAGTAGAACGGTCAGTTTCAGCGTTACACTCTGTTGCTGACAAAATGTTGAAACATCTGCCCCATGGATGATCTCATTGCTCATCCTCTAGTAGTTTAATTTGGTACTATTCACCCCTATGTGACACACTTTGGAAGTATCCACACCTAGTAGCATTTCATGAAATTACCCCTTCCCCTCTGGCACTACTTTGATCTCACTAATGACCCCCTCCACACACACACACACACTGAGGTAACTTTTTTGGTGATAAATTGACTGATTAACTACGTCATTTGTATAACTTTGTGCTACAAAAAACAACTCTAAATTTGGAAGAAAATGTTTCAGTTAAGATGTATACGATTGCCTTAACCTTCACTTTGTTTATACAGTTGGAATCATCATACATAGAACATTATCTATATAGTAGTAACCAGGTTTTCTTTCTGCAGTTTTGAAAAATATTTTATAATTATATTATTAGCTGTTGTTTAAAAGTTTGAAAACATGTTTTTTATCTATTTATTTCTGTAGTAGGGTAAGCGTAATAATTCTTTTTTTTCCACAGGCATTGTACTTGCTAAAAATACTACAGTATCTATTCACACAATGGAGTTGAACGGAATGAATAATAAATTTTTGATACCATCAAAAATCAAGAAAAAATCCAGCAGTTTACCTACAGGGTGTCGATTGGAAACTGTGGATCACCTTGCAGCGTTCAAAGCATATGAAAAAGAAAAAAATTCTCAGAAAATTACTCATCAAAGAAGTGAAAGTTTGAGTGGTTGCCGCTACTCTTGCTTACCTTTGAAGTCATTTGAAGGAAACCACTTTAGCCAACATGAAAGCTCATTAAGTTCAGATACATCCTGTTCATCACTAGAATTTCATAGACCCGAAGAATGGCAAGAAAAACTGAGTCAGCAAAAACAGTCTACAAAACTCCCCGAGGAAGAACAGAGATTATTCTCTTTTGTATTTGGTTTGTCTGATTTTAATAGTCCAGTTCAGTCCAATAAATTCTCTGGAACCTACATTCCTCTTAAAGGAAATCAACATATGTACTTAAGCATTCAGGATAAAAATGACAAACGAGAATCCACAATTTCAAGTGTTTCATCAAAGAGCTCTACAGACAGTTGGACTAGAAAGGAAAGGCGTGAAGCTTTAAAAGCTAGGGTTGAAGCCAAACGTGAACAATTGGGTGATAGCTCTTCAGAAGAAGAGATGCCTCAGAAGCATTCACGTTGTTATAGTGATATAGGTTTGCACCGTAACATTTGTGATGACAGATTAAAGTCAGTACGATCAGAGAGATATAAGCGACGATCTCAAGATGAAGCAAGTGTACGATGCTTTGGAAGGTCAGATAAAGTGGTTGATTTGTATGAAAAGCATGCCAGTGAAAGTGTCAGAAAGCCTCCACTTGCCCCATATTCAGGAACTGGCTATAACTGGCAAGAATCGAATATTTACAAAGATCTGACTGTAAAAGAGGAAAAAGAAAACTGTCAGAGAACTGAAGATAATATATATGAAACTAAGGCTTCTAACTTTGAGATGAGTAATTTGTTAGACAAAACTCGTTCTGTTTCTTCACTAGCACGTTTTGCAAGGAACTTGAATGTAACCAAAGAAAAATCCCAAGTTCCCAATAATACTTCTTCTTCTATTTATCCAGATATTTCCTTCAGTTCCGCAGCTGAGACAAAATACTTGCGAGCTTCTCCTAGGACTCAGCAAGGGGGAGTTATTCAGCGAAAATTTTCCCTACCAATTAATTTGTGGACAAGAGTGACTTCTACTACTACAACAGGAAGGGAATCGTTAGTAGATACGTTGATTACACCAGTATCTGGAAGTATCCATATAAATAGTCGTATAAGTGCCAGTTGTTCTTCTTTACATTCAGAGATCTGCTCAAAAGATGGTCAAACTGTTCAACGAGCATTTACTCCATCATCTGTGGTAGGTGGTTCATCTCTTATGAAAGAACCCCCTCCTGCTTTAAACGCCCCAAACTCCTCCTTATGTAATCCACCTCTTGGGGAAACATTCAAACCTCTTCCCAACAATTCACATTTTGTGACATGTAGCCCACCCGTTGTGCAAACATTGAAACCAATTCAAATCATTTCCCATCCTATCATGAGTGACACATTTGTTGGACAAACAACTACTCCATCAAACACTTCACACCTTTTGAATCAAGCTTTAGCTGTTGGACGAGCACCCACTCCACCTCCAAGATCCCCTCAGTCCAAAATTGTATTTAACGAAGCTGTCCATCAACTGTGTACTTCTCAACCAAACCTTATTAATCGTTCGTTACTCAAACACACAGAGTCACAGAAAGGAATTGATAAAGACACAGTTAACTGTAACCCATCCATCAGTCAGATGAAATTTCGACTTAGTACAAAATATTCTAATTCAGGAGGTAAAATTCAACCATTTCCAAAAAGAGAAGAAAAAATAGGAAATACGTGTGTCAATGACACTTCTTTTAAAGGTAAAATGTCTGAAAAAGAAACATCACAATATCCAAAAAAATCCAACAATTCTACAGCAAGCAAAAATAATATGATATATAGTTATACAGATATGCCATCAAAACAAATTCTTGCCTCTGTAATAAATTATTCTAAATCTTGTGCTCCCATGTATTCTTATACTGATCAAGCCCCACTATCTAAAACATTTCTAAACAAGAATTTTCCAGAAAAAACTGATGTTTTACTTGTAGATGATTCCCAGAAGCATGTGGAAAACAGCACTGATTTTGTAAGAACAATGTCAGACATCCAAACAAGGCAGAGAAACAGGATGACTGTCAGCAATAATAAGTTTAATGTTCAAGTTCCCAAAATATATGATTACCTTGCTAAGCCAGATGAAGTGAAAACTAGTAAGCAAGAACAATCCCAAGTTAATTCTAACTGTGAAATGACTGCAAGTCTTTGTTCTAATCCTGTGATAAATTATTTTAACCGTGATACACGCTACACTTTGAAAACTTCAGACAACTGTGCTTTGCCAAAGAGCAGGAGCAAATGTAGTTCCAGAGAGTCAATAGAAAATAATGCTTCTTCCTGTCTTCCAGCCAAAGTACATTCGGGTTCTACTCTCAGTTTGGAGATAGCTAAGAAACAAATCGACGAGTTTGTACAGAGAGAAAGAAAGAAAAAGTTTTCTGAAAATTTTGTTGATGCAATTAACGAGCTTCAAGAGATGTACAATAGTTTAAGGTTTACTGATGAAGAGTTAGTGTTTCAAGAACAGAAGAACTCTCATCCTCCACCAGTAAAGGATAAATGTGCCCAGCTTTCAGTGTCTCAAGAATGTAAAGATTCTTCTGTTCTTAACTGTGCACAAACTATTGACAATAAAATGAAATCCTTTGCCGGATATCCCTTGACACGTAGCAGTAGTGATGGAAAGAATCAGGGTTTAAAATCAGAAGTAAAGAGCAAAACTGAATCTTTACTCAATGTGATTCCTTCTTCTGATACACCCTATAGGCGAAGATCCAGTGTCTCAAATAATGTTTTTGATGACTCATCATTCATTAACTCTACACCCAGACAAGATATACCTTTTACGACAACACAAAAAAAGCCCGAGAAATTCTTTTTACAATACCCAGAACTAGTCTTAACAACAAAAACAGAAGAATCCTTGAATGATGAAAGTCAGAGTTCACATATGGACCAAACGAAAGGCGATAAATTTCACAAAAAGGCTACTGTTTACAAAACAACTTATTCTCGACCTCTCTCTAATATTCCCCACACATCATTTACTAAGCATTTTAATACTGAATCCGAAAAAAGAGAAAAAATTACCTTTTTAGAGAAAACACATTTAAAATTACGTAATGAAATAGATTTCCAAAATTCTTCAAAAGATTGGCTTAATAACAATAATGAAACTATTGATAAAATGTTTGTTGACTGCGAAAAAAAAAAGAAACATCGAGCTGTACGTTCACTATCTGCAAATATAGCCAATATTGCCTTTAATAAAGAACTTGATAATAATGTAAAAGGTTTTGAACGAGCTCAGAGCATCACTGCCGACGCAGAAAACTGTTTATTTAGTGGAAAAAATCATGAAGCCTCATCTAACTGGAATATAACCAAGTCGTTAATGGAGATGTCTACAAATGCACAAGAGATAAAAGACATTCGGGTCTTCAAACACATGTCTGACAATTTTGTACATGAAAACATTTCTGACAGGCAGATAGTTAGTCAAGAATCTCAGTGTATTGGAAGTGCAGAAAAAGAACATAATATAGTGAGTAAAAACATACAATTGAGGAAAAACATATACACATACCCCGTAACAAGTGACTACATAAATCTCAAAGTTACTCAGGAAACACAAGATCAGACGAGTGGGCGAGCGAACAGGCCAAAATCACTTAAATTAAACTCACCAAAGGTGGTTTCTGTTTGTCACAGAATCTGTCAATCAACTCCAAGTCTGATCAAGCAAATACACCCAGAAAGATTGTTACCACGCTCGAAATATTTTCAACCACAAGTTATCCATGAACTCAAGCATTCTATAGCACCATTGGATGAACGACAATTAGACGATCTCCTCTCAACTTTAGTAAGTAATTCAAACAGTAGAGCCACTGAGTATCCATTGTTTTCAAGAAGTTATACACAGTTAAAAGACCATGAAGATTAGGAGGAACTACAGGTCATTACATATTGCCTCTTAATACCCATGTTTCAATGAGAACTTTCTCCTATTTAGCTTGAGCACTTACTGTATAAATATTATTACCTACCTAGTTATACTTGCGTCAATGCGATTATGCAAACATTTTCTTCTCACCAGTGTACAAATTATAAAATGCTTTGTCACTTTTTGAAATAAAAGCGCTATCATGATATAATATTCAATGCTGAATTTCAACCATAACTTTAACATGACGCTTTTCTGTACTTTTATTGCAACTGAAACATTAGTTTTCGTTACCTGTTATTTCGTTTATGGTATACTATGTCATTGGAGAATTCAAAAATACAAAATACTCACTAAACTTTTTAATATTTTCAATACTGTAACTGCATTTGTCATGATATTAATACATTAAATAATTGTAACTATTTGTCTGAAGTAATATCTTATATTTTTTCTTGTATTATTTTCTATTGCATAAACATTCAGAACCTTACAAGAAATATGCTAATTCACAGTGTGCTATGTTGTAACAATATTTTAATTATAATTTGTTTTCTGTAAAATCTAATATAATGAAAAAATTATATTATGTTTGTAATGATTTACTTAAATACACACTCTTTAGAGGTCGTTTAAATGCATTTGTTTCGGGCAATATGGCCACATTTACGTGACAGATTCATTAAAATGAAAACATTGAGATCAGAATAAGTGTCACGTTATTGTCAGTAAAAATTACAACTCAACAAATACACACCAGACATCAATTTGTTTACATATTGACTGGTTATTAGATTATGTGATCTTCTGGAGAACCAAGGTCTTCAATGTTTGACTAGCAAGTCCTACATTTTTTAACAAACGGCTATCCTGCTTGTGCTATATCTCTTAGTATAGGCTATGATTAAAAACACCAGGGTGTTTTCCTCATTGTTCTTCCAAGACTTGGCGATGTTTTCACTAGATGGTACTGTTGTAGGCTATGTTAAAAAACTATAAATATGTTGGCTAAAGGGAATGCTTAATTTCAAGTGATGAGTGCATGTCTTAGTGAACAGAGCTGTCTTGAAAGTGTAGGTAACGGTTTGAATTTCGCACAAAGCTAAATGAGAGCTATTTGAGCTAGCTGTCTCTAATGTAGCAGTAAAAGACTAGATGGAAGGCAATTAGTCATCATCACCCGCTGCTAACGCATGGGATACTCTTTTATCAACGAATAGTTTAATTGACCATCACGTTATAACGCCCACACAGCTGAAAAGTCGAGCATGTTTGGTAGGACGGGGATTCAAACTCGCCATCCACAGATTGCGAGTCGATCGCTCTAACCACCTGGCCATGCCAGGTCTAGGCGAGATTGGAGTAGATTGCTGATTGATTAATAAGTCAGCCAGTTAATTCATTACTGTGAATTTGAAGCTTATGCTTAATAAAGTTATACTGATCCGTGAAGTAACGTATGTACGAGAAAATTAACAAGTGGAATTCTTATTGAAACGTTATTTATTTGTGAAGTTAGGCCTATCATTGGTTACATGGAATTTGTATAATTTGTAATAGAAGAAATATAACACTATCATCCATAGTATGCAAGCAATTAAGTATTTTCTACCATTTTATCTAACTCTCTTAAGTTCACCAACAATTTTCAAAATATCCATACTTACAAGTGCGTATAGGATTAACATATAACTCTTTGGTTTAGAAAGTTGCTAACTTTCTTTTGCCCAAGTAACTTAATTTTTCTGGGTCATATATGATTTCTCGTGAGAACGACTACTGTAAATTAGAACATACTATGTAAATATGAAGCAGAGTCATTAGCATTTATCTTAGATGTAACGTGTATCCATAAGCTTTCTTTTGTTCTTAGCATTTTCTTCCAAAGCAGTCCCCAGAATACAGAAACATTGAATTGTAGACAAAATGTTATAGTTTTGTAAACTATGTAGAAGAATGGCTGCCTTAATATATGGAGTATTTTGCACATGCTCTTTAAGCCTTGAACTCAGACAACGAATTGTTGTGCTTACAGAGCCTGGCTACAATCTGAACATATAAAATTATAGATGACATTAGAGCACTGCATTTAAGAACACTGTCTTTAAATGTAAGTATTTACTCAAACAAAATACCTTCTTGAAAATAATTTTCAGTTGAATTTGAGGATAAACCTAAAAATTATACACAGTTTTAATATTTTTCTTTGATTCTAAAACAGGTTTTCCTGTATGTGGTAAAAATGTATAAACTATCTATTTAATAGTGTGGCACATATGTAAGGTAGACAGCGATCTTTTTTTACTGATAGGTCAAGATGGAATGACTAACACTGATGCAGGTTGTGCACGCATCCCGAGTCGAGTGCACTGTAGAACTGTGTATATAATGCTATATTTTTTCAGCCTAAAACAGTTAGTTAGTTATTGTTCTTCACAGAGATCTCTGAAATCTCCAGTAAATGCATCGCCCTATTTTTATTGTGTTTGGAATATTGAATAAATGTTGTTTTAACTTTGTTTCACATTGTGTTCAGCTTTCTTCTTCTTTACTCCAATCTCAGTAGAAATCAAAAGAATACAGATTTACTTACTCTTCATAGTATTTTTTTCAAACCTCTAGAGTTCCTGGTTGATACAGTGGCTGTAAAGTCTCTGGTCGACCTTTTGTATTAAGCACTCTGGCCAATTAATATCGAATTCAATCTGGTAAATGGTAATATACCAGAGCTGAAAAGGGTGGCCCATCTCTGACTATATGTCGGTGGTGACAACCACAAAATGAAGGAAATTCTCTCTAACTTTAGTTCTGGCAGTGAGATCGAAGGAGTGTACTATAGAAGCTGTCAGTCAGCTTGGCCTATGTTTCTGCAGGAGAATCATCCAATGCCAGCCATTTCATGCCAAGGAACAGTGGACTGTACGAGTATTTGTTGCAGAGAGAATAACTTTACCTATGAATACACAACTGGTATTCCATGGTTCATTCAACCACGTATCGCAATGATGAATTCAATGCATGAAATGCATTGTTTGTTCTTCAGAAAGCAAGGAACAGTAGCTTAAACAGTTATCTGTCTGAGAGGTGAAGTAGTTCTAGTGTTATTCTGCAAAAAATGGCAGTCCATTATTCAGCTTCTTGCTGGAATGGTCATTGGCATAGTAAGAAAAGTAGAAGTACCGAATACTAGTACTACTGCTTGAGTTGGTTTTGTTGTGCCATTACAAAGAGTGAATTCACGGATACCATTGCCTGAGATTACTAGTTGTTGCTTGTGCAAACCATCTAGATTCAATGAAGTGGTAGAAACTCGGTGATTTATTGGTTGAATATGCTAATGTATTTGGAGGACTAAGTGATCAATTGGTTTGAACAAATGTAACTCACCATCACATACAGTGCCTTGCAAAAGTATTCACCCCCTGCAAAGTTTCCACATTTTTTGGCATCTGAGCTTACAATCATGAAACTTTCAAATGGGACTTTATATTTACAATCTATTCCAAACTGAGAAAGCTAAGAAAAGTTGATGTCATGTCAGTAAGTTATATTTGTAAAGAAAATTAGAATTCTCAATTTCATAAGTATTCAACCCCTTTGCAATGGCAACCCTAAATCAGTTCAGGGGCAAATTATTAGTTTGAAAGATCACAGATTGGTACGATGGTCTCTGTCTGTATGTGTAATAAAAGTGGTTTATATGGACTTCAGAGTAAAAACATCTGTTCAAGCCACAACTCACATAGTGATATAACGAACCAATCATGAAAACCAAGGAGCTTCCGAAACACGTCAGGGATAAAGTGGTAGAGAAGCACAGATCAGGAGAAGGTTACAAGAAAAGTTCAAAGTCGCTGATTATCCCTTTGAGTATTGCGAAGTCCATAATTAAGAAGTGGAATGTGTTTCATACTACCCAGATCAGACTGCCCTTCCAAAATAAGCAGCCAACTAGACAAGCATGAAACTGATTAGGAACGCCACTGTTAAGCCAACAGTGACTTTGAAAAATGTGGAAAGTTCCATGTTTGAGATTGGAGTCAGTATTCATACATTGACAATATTCTAAACCCTATACAAAGCGTGTGGCAAGAAAGAAGCCATTACTAAAAAAGAATCTTAAATCTTATCTGGAGTTTGCGACAAAGCATGTAAATGATATTGCAGACATGTGGCAGGAGGTTTTTGTAGTCAGACGAGGCAAAAATTGAGCTGTCAACCCAACTGTCAAGCATGGTGGTGGCAGCATCACATTATGAGGATGCTTCTCATCAGCAGGGACTGGGAAGCTTGTCAGAATTGACAGGAAGATGGGTGGTGCAAAGTAAAGGCGAATCCTAGAGGAAAATCTAGAATCTAAAACTGGGTCGAAAATTCACACTTCAGCAGAACAATAACCCGAAGCACAAAGCCAAAACCACATTGAAGTGGTTTCAAAAGAAGAAAGTGAATGTCCAGGAGTGACCCAGTCAAAGTCCTGACTTGAATACAATAAAAAAATTATGGCAAGACTTGAATATTGCAGTCCATCAACGAACTTGTCAGAATTGGCGCAATCTTGCCAGGTATAATGGGTAAATATTATACCATCCCATTGTGCAAAGCTGATTGACACCTATCCAAAATGACTAACAGCAGTAATTGCTGCCAAACTTGCTTCCACCAAGTACTGACTTAGGGGCTGAATACTTATTCAATCAGTAAATTTTAAGTTATATATATCTTCTTTGCAGGTTTTGCTGACATTCAACCTCCTTCTCACATAATAGTGTTAAGTTTGATCATTAGAATTTTTAATAAAAACAAGTTCATTAAAAATGTTTCTATTATTTGTATTTCATCAAAATGTGACATTATTGGTAGGGGGATACTTTTGCAAGGCACTATACATAAAGGCAAATACACGTTCTACTAAATAGCAATGCACAGGCTTCTCAGGAGCACTGAAGAGATAGCCAGTGCTGACTTACAGTGAATGTTATAGAAAGAAATCGTACAGTCTTGACAGGGAACTTGGTTATCTCCAGCAGTGATTGTAAGGAAGAAGAAGTGTATGCCAAGATTGTGTGTTAACTTTAAAAGGGTGAATGCAATGAATCTACACTGATTCCTTTCCACTTCTGTCAATAGATGTATCTTTGGATATATTGGCCTAGCATCTAGTTGCTAGCAAGTCAGAGTAGATAAGGATAACAAATGTAAGAATGTTTTTAGTACGCGAATTAGCTTGGATGAGTTTTTGAATCAAGTGATTCGGCCTGTGTGACCGACATGCCCACTACTTTGAGAAATTAATGAAGCTTACTTACACTAAAAGTCTGCAATAACAAAGATGTCTGATATATGTCAATGATGACTTGTTGTTTCGACACATGTTTGAATCTCCTTCTTAAAATATGAGTCTGGTATTTCACTATATGAGAAAAGCAGGTTTGAAGACAAAACCAGGGAAGTATGCATTCACGTGCTGCATGTAGGTAAATGTTCTGAATCACATTGTGGGTATAGATGGAGCAGAGTTATACTAATCCTACAAAGATTGCAGCAATGATCTCGATAAAACTTTACAGTTTTCTTGATTTTGTATTATCAATATTTTGTAGCCAATATTTCCAAGGTTGTCATCCCTTATATATCTGCTCTCATTAAATCTCGTTTACAGTTTAGGTAGACTGAGGAATATCAAAAGGGATGGCAGATGCTAAAACTAGTCTTAGTTGAAGCTTCAGTGTTAGCATATCCACAAGAAATTGGGAATTCCTGATGCTAGTGATAGTGCAATTGGAGAAATGTTATCACAGCTACAAGATAGAGAACAAAATCTGTAATCATATACACTAGTCATACATCAATGCTCCTAAACATATATAAACACAATAAACAAAACACTGCTAGCAATTGTGGTCTTCAGGAAACACTATTGATGCTATCAGACTTGTAGAAGTTCACTATTCATGTGGGTCATGCAAAATTATGACTTGATCATGCAGCATTACCTGGTCCACAACATGGAAATGCTGATGAATTATCTTGCCATAATTCTTATCCTTGTCTATTTTTTGAATAGAGTTAAAACCATTCTATAGTAACATCACACCATATATATCATATTCCATTAGTGGCTAAAAACCATGATTAATACTTCAGGAACTGTAAGAAGAGCAATTAAAGGATCCAGATCTAGTATTTTATCATCTTTGCTGCTTGCCGTGAAGCATGATGAGAATAGACTAAGAAATGGAGTATGGATACATAACCTGTGGCCTTTATACTAGCAACTATAAGTACAAGAAGAAATGATGCACTGTTTTCATGAACTATTAGGGCATGATTGTCAATTTGTGCTGTAATTAGTGGTCTCTAGAGCTCCTAGACAGGAAAAGATGTTGCATGTATCTGTATTAATGTGCAATAGTGGTTTTACAGTTTACAGTAGTGTCAAGACATTGAATGGCTGTGTAAGCATTGTATGGTGTGTGCTGCCCAGAGGAAAACTCAGTCTAACCAGGATGAACTTCAGTAAATATTTCGTGGTTCTTCATTTCTGAGAATATCCCATGTCACTGATCTTCTCCTGGAAACTGAATGATGTGTTGGTCAGTACTGATTACTTTTCTAAGTGGGTCAAGGCTTATCCTTTGACTGATACATCTTCACAGTCTATAACTGATACATTGGTGGAGTACTAGATAGTCTGATTTGGCACACACAAATAGATTCACAAAGATCAATAAGTTAATTTTAATTGCCAGCTATTCTCTAAGTTAAGTAAAGTGTTGAGCGTGATGTAGGCATGCACTTAACCTTATCATTCCCCATCTGATGGTTTAGCAGAATGAGTAATACAAACTATCAAGCAAATGTTTATGAAGTTTGCTAATCCTAACAGAACCAAATGATACAAATCTCTCATGCAAATCAGAAGTTGCGACTGATGAATCAGAGAATAGTGACATTAATTATTCTATCATCTCAATCAAGATTTTGCGAGTATTTATCTTTCTGATTGAAATGAATCAGATGTTGGAACTACTTGTAGAGGAGGCCTGAGATACTGGCATCATCTGAAACACTAGTGATAACCTTCTGATTGATATAACTGGGACTAACTGACATAAAGCAACTAGGACAGTCACTTGAATCTAAGATCAAGGACTGACAAAAGTGGCATTTCTTGCTTTCTGAGCTATCAAATGATGTTTCACTGTGAAAGGCAAGTACTACATTGTGTGTTTGCCACTTGGCTACTACAATGTTAGAATTGTTTGTGAAATGTAAGATTAATAGGGCAAATGTGTAGTATAACCCTTACTTTTCCAACTATCGAGCAGAGTTTAAACTAAAAGATTTCTACGGGATATTGAATGGTAGCTGTTCTGTTCCTACATAGTTAAAATGTGTGGTGTTAATAGGTATAACACATAGAACAACAACAGTTTGTACAAATGAGGTCATTCACTAGGAGATCAAAAGGTGACTTTATTTGGTGAAACATTAATCTAACATTTTATGAGAATTGCTAAAAATTCTAGCTGAGTAGTAGTGTAATTTTTGTTAGAGCAGATAATGTGATATTTGCTAGATATATTCAGTACACATAAGTGCATGTGTGATTCTTACCTGTGAAGCAAGGGTACTTTGTTCATGGTCATTGATAGGCATATGACAAAGGTCAGTTCTGAGTTGACCAAATCTATTATAATACATTGTCACTGATTATGTGTTTACATTATACTTAATACTGAAAATAAATGGTTGAAACGCTACATAATCATATATTTTCTACATAAATTTAATGTTCACCATACTTTAACTAGCGTTTTTGTATGTCACTGAATTGAAAAGTGAGTAAGTAATAAACATGTAAAATGTATGAGATTTATGAGTTCATAATACAATATAATGAATTATATTTAAATGTACTCGAATAGTGACAAAGTTAGTTGTTTCTGAATAGTGTTGATAAGCTCGGTTAGAAGTTCAGACATATCCTAATAAACAGTCTAAAGTTCAGTCAAATCTGGGTCACTTTTCAAATATAAATACCCTGTCCCTTTCATCACTAATAATCAGACTAACGAAGAAAGAATGCTAAACCAACTTTTAAACATAAGTTTACCATAACACATATTTCTTTGCTTTTAATCTAATTTTGTTTGTTTGGTATAGTTGCTGTGTTTTACTAATTATGTATTATATTATATTTTATTTTATTCTACTGGAAAGAAAATAAATTATGTTGATATTAATGAAATGACGAAAAAGAACAAACTCAGCTGTAAAGAAGAAGAACCAGTAAAACAGAAAATACGACAATTAGAGTCCTCTACTATTATATAACATAAAGAAGCACCTGGATCATCTCTTGCCTATCCTATTGGGAACGACAATTAAATCACTCTATCAACTTACGAAAATAATCTCGATATTCATATTCGGAAATTCAAGGATTTTGGAAAAGGATAACTATATCCAATCAAGGAAGGTATCACTTTTTTCAATAGAATGGGAGAAATTTAAACAGTGGAGCTCAAACATTAGTGTAGCTGTACAGAGCAAAACTGGAAAAGATTTTCTACTAGAAGAACGGAATCGTGTAATTCATGTTGTGTATAGTAACGTACTCTCATGATATCAAATACTACGAAGATGAAGCATTACGATCACTCTCCCTTGTTCAAATGAGATAGGTCGACCCATTTCATCCTTTATGTCGATCTCAATAGTTTGAAAACTTTGCTTAGAAACGGGTCTGTAATGAAGATTTGTAAATGTTGCAGTGATCATGTCTGCATCCTGACCTTTAACTTCAACGTTTCGTATCAGTGGCACATACGCATTCCCAACAATACTAGGTTCCACAACAGCTGCGTAAACATAGAGTGAATAAAATCACTATGCATATTAATTAACAGTATAATGAGCTATAGTGGCCTATGTTATCATGTGATTATTATCAAATCCAAGTATTACTGATAGTACAGGATCGAGTATTATAGAGGCTCCATCATTTACATTCAATCTTACTTTTAGGGTGAATGAATCATAAGTAAATATGGATCAAGTTTAGAAAGAGTCTCTTCTACTTGGTTTAAGATTCTACTTAAATCTTCAGGTTCTTTGTAGTGACCTGGTTTAGTATAATTTATTATGGTAGCAGAGATAGAATCAGAAAAGTACGATAACCATCCTGTTCCGTCAGGCACGTTATGCCAGCTATGTGGATACTATAATTCGAACAAGGCCACTTCCCTCTAACTATCAAGGTTGATAGATCTCGGAAGACATGTGGTATAGTTTGTAAGAGTATTTCTGGCAAAAATAGTTCATAAAACTGTTATTAGGTAACGTCACATCCATGTTGAATAACGAGTGATAGTTATGCATATCATTTTATGATGGCAGGTGATGTAGATCTCTTTGAGGGATTCAGCTATTAAATATATCAGCATATCTTTTCCATTTTACCAAATATTGTTTGTTTTTACCTCTTCCTCATTTACGTAATACTTCTTCTACAGTGTAGACATCATCAGGAGACTTTATAACTATTTGCAGTTCAAATTCGTAAAATGTTCCATCTAAATTTTCTCCGAGATAGTTTTTCAGTTTATACACTGATGGATGGACAGATTTCGTAAATCTTGCGTATTTCGTCTGTCCATCCAAGCATATCACCTTTCAATTGACGCTTCAATTTACTAATACGTACTTGATCACCTACATTGAACTGAAATGTTACTTTATTTGGTGGATGGTTTACAAGGTGTTTGCCACATCACAGACTGATTAGTGATTAACGTCTATTGGTCTTATTTTAATGCTTCGATGATACGATTGATTATAGATACTGACCAGATGTTTCAATACAGTGATATATTTATAAGTTCTATGGTGAGTAGAATAGCTCCACAGTCTAGTTTTAAGAGGGCGATTAAATGTTTCTACTACTATACATACTTTGGTTTCGTTATGTGTAGTAAAGAAGTGAATGTCTTGTTCTTTGGGATAGCGTTGAAATAAATGACTATTAAATTCTGTCCCAGCATCAGTTTGAAGTTTACGGGGTTTTCGACCGTGTTTTAAAATCAATTTGAAAGATTTTACCAGGGTTGCACCTTTCTTATCCTCGGGTGGAACAACCCATGCGTATTTAGAAAACACGTCGATAAACGCGAGTAAATACTTAAATTGATTGTTATATTGACTTAGACTAGAGATATCCAACAAATCAGCCTACCATTGTTCATTGATTCCTGAAAGAATTACTCGGATTCTGGAAAACTTATATCTTAATGGTTTGTGTAGAATGTATGTATCCTGAAGACTTAACTAGTCTTTGATCTGTTTTAGAGGGACGGATTTACCTAACACTTTCACAGATCTAAATAAAGCCTGTACTCTACCAAAACTATCAGGATGTATAGGGTTATAATGAATAGATTGTAATATGTCTAATATTTTATTAGACATTATTTTCTACGCCGTCTATTTTTATTTAGTCTTTTACCATCAAATTAGTCTCTAACAATAGTAATACTTTGATCTTTACAGCAGACGATATTAATACTTAGATATTACTAAGCTTAAAAGGCTGGCAACAGTTCATGATGACAGTCAAGACACAAATTAATGAATAATACAATATTACTTTATCAAAAATGATCCCATTTAGATTCAGTACGTTTAGGTGTTTTATCACGTGTATCATATTTCATATACTTCCAACTGTCTACATTTCCAACAACTTCTTGGGGAATATTCATATCAGTTAATCGTTATGCATTTTTTTCCATCCCATAGGGTTGAAATTATTTTATTTTTGTAGCACATCGTTTACTAGATCGATTATGTTACTGTTCGGGACATATATTCCACTAATCACTAATTCTCACCATCATTCCATGTTAGATCCTTACTGGGACGTATCAAGTTAGATAGAATTTCAGTTTGTTATATTTCTGAAGAACACTGTCGACGATTTCTAAATTATCACGAGTTATCAATTCCATTTTAATTTGAACGGATTCCATGGATTGTGAATGAAAGATCTGCGGACGTTGTTGCAGCTGATTTATCATCTTTGCTTTATCGTTTACGGCTAACATATCATTTTATATGACAGAAATCATATAATTATCTATAGAGTTTACTACATTATGTACCTCTTCCCTAAACTTTGGTTTGATAAAGTGAGTCTACCAGTTCTTCAGGAACTAGAATCATTCGTTTTGCCATATTTTTATATTCCAATAGCCCGTCCTGCCAAACCATCAAATATTGAAAGTATTGGTGCCACGAGTAATGCTAGAAACCCTACTTTCTGTATTTAGCAACTTTTTTTCTATTTAACTGATGCTTTCTTGACAGCCAACGCTGTCAATGATGATTTGTATCATCTAATTTTCTTCTTTAGTATGTTCATTATGGAAATGCTACCCTTTAATATATTTAAAGCACATTCACAAATACTCAAGATAAATTCATTTTTAGCTCCGGCAATTATTCCTTTAATATATCTACGTGTAACTTTTAAGTGTCATGATGAATAAATGAAAAGAGACTGTGAGTCCAACATATAAAAACTGCTTATTTATACATCCACTTATATGTATAACATCTACTTTTTTTACACTACAGTGATAATAATTGTTAATATGAAGCTCACAACACTGAGTTTGGGCATCCAAACAATTCCAGATTATATCAAGGAATTTCCAGTAGACTTCTCAGTATATTGGCTTTCTCGCTTTACTTCGTATAGACGCCGGTAAATGTAGCCACACTCCACAGGTAGGGAGGGATAGTAGACGCTACCAGTTTTCCATGGCATGTGATGACAGGTAGGGGGGGATAGTAGACGCTACCAGTTTTCCACGGCATGTGATGACAGGTAGGGAGGGAAAGTCGGCGTTACCAGTTTACCACGGCATGTGATGAACGTGTCGTGTCACCCATTCAAATTGAAGGCGATTTGTATATGAAAGATATTCACTCGAAAAGGGTTGTATAAATCAAAAACACACACATATATATCTAATTATTAAACATCTGAATGCCAGTTCTTAATTACATATGGTGTGCCCTTCAGTTAAAATCCTTCTAGTTCTATCACTGCCACAGTCATGATAATAAATAGGTATATATTCAGTGAAACACCAGTTTTAACTTATCTGGTATGTACACTATAACTTTATCTTCAGTAATCATATGGTTGTCTCTTTGCATCTTGATAAACTTCTTCAAAACATTTTACACGTGCTGGAAACATTTGTCCTGCTAAAACGTTCAACTGAGATTTGTCTCCGACATTCTTAAACAATATAATATACATTGATAATTTAAACTGATATTACGCATTTCTGATAAGATAGATCCTGTACGATATAAAACATTGGTAAATTCAAATAGTGGCTTCCACGTCTAAAAAGTTGAGACACTTGTTTATTTTCTGCACTTTCATTCATAAGATCATCAATGATAAAAATATTTGGTTTATCAGAACGTAAATAATCATGAAATTTTTCAGGCAAATCTTCAACAAATTGAATGTTGAGAATATTTTGCATTCATTTACTGTACCGGAACTGAAACTCACCATAAAACCATACGATGTTTTCAGGAGTAGGGTATATAATTTCATGATGATAAGTTAGAACTTTGTTTACAAACTGTGATTATATCGGACCTGACATTAAACATGTAAAAATGCGTTTTAGACGGTTATCCATCTCGAATTCTAACGAGAAATGAATGAAACGAGACTCACCTTATATAGATCATGTTTGAGTGCACTTGGGAACTACCCCCCAAGCCCATGCACATGCCCTCTTTTCAGTCCATAGACCATGGCAAGGAGTTAGTTTCATTAGATTAAAAAATTAATATCCATACGGAAGGGTGTTAAAGTCTGAAAGGATGTGTTGTTTGCTGTAAACTGCATAATAATTCTTCTTTTCTTCCTTGTTGTAAATGGTCTATGTCTTTCAATCTCTACACATCTTCTTATGATTAGTCACAGTTGTAGGAGGCTGAAATGTTATCTTACACTTCATTGTTGAGAAGTTTAATTTTTCGCTCTTGATAAAATTGAGGGTAAACCCTCTAATTTTACAGCATGACTTTCTGTCGTCGCGTAAGTACTCATAGTTTTTGGGACCACTATTGACCCATTATTTAATATAGTGTCTGTCTAGCTCGTTAGTAAACTCGCCAAGATAATCCCCTAAAGATGGTAGCTCCATGTGGAATGTAAACAATACTGTCTATATTATAATACAAAACAGATGAACCTAACTTCTCTAGTGTATGATATAACTTCAAACGAACACATGCTGTTGTGAAAGTGTTGGTTTGATATTTCTGGGACATATGTTCATATTTATATTTCAAATGAAGAGCTGTTACTTCTTCATTAATGAGTGTAACATCTGTTATTATTTTGGTATTATCTTTCAGATGTTATGTAGGTAACATGCGGTTTGTTCTCATACATACCCCAACGTCCTCCAAAAGAATTAAGACATAATTTTGCATCTGACCATTTTCCTGGATTAAATACTATGTGTTCTAGAGTCAATTGCACTTCTGCATTTTCATTATACTTGGCAATGTAATCTTGTTTTGTCTCCTTCTTGCTTTAATTTAAGAAACTTAAAGATATTTAGATTTGAGAGGAAAATGATAAATCTCGTATTTTTTTATTACATAGTATCCACATTCGACTGCTTTTTTCACTTCTTCTGTGATCCAGGTACCGATGAAACCTTTCTTTTCATCGCCGTGGTTACATGATGGCGGTGATCTAGATTCCACAGATGATCTACATCTAAATGGTAAAACTGGATGATAGAGTTTCCATGGGACTAGAGTTTTACATTTTATAAATCCAAAATAATTCTTTAACTTAGAGAAATTTGTTGTTATGGTGGTAGGATGTCTAACTGGATACTCACAGTATTTGTTTCTCTATGGATATAGTGATGTAAAGTCCACGTACTTGATATTTTCTCCTTTTTTTTATATCATATAAAAGCCTTGTCACATTGATTCTCCCTCCATAGAAGACATCTCGTATATCAAGGTGGGAAACTACTGTATGGACCCTAAGGAAATTTATCGGATGCTATTATATTTGGGATCATTTCTGAGCGATGCTAAAGCTATTAGTTATAGCCCTAGCACAACAAAGTTTATTGTTGTTATTTATAGCAACAATTGATCGGTTTTAAGTAGATTAAAAATAATATTTATAACTTATAATTATTGGCGCTGCCTAAAGGTAATTCCAATGTAGTAAATTCAATTTTAAAATACTCATCTAAAGGTATGTCCGTATGATTTTGGATTATGTGATATGTTCTATGTTGTAGCATCTGCTTTTTAACTCTCATAAGTTCTAATTTTCTAACAGTAAAATATACATCTTCTCTGCAGGGACATTTAACATATACCTGTAAAAGGCAGAAAATCGTATTAATCAATATAATTTTACAAAAGAAAATCAATTCATATGTGCGATTTCTGTATAAGTGTTGAAACTGATCTTTTCTTCGTCACAAGATGAGCTCTTGACCCCTCAGGAAGTCTGCATGCCTTCATCACGGGGTGTCTGTAAAAGAAAGAAGTAAATAAGATCGTTTCGTATAAGTGTAGAGCATCACATTAATCAATACAAACGATATGAAAACAACTTACAATATTCAAAGCCTCTAAAGTTTCAATCTTTTCAACGGTTCGAAACCATGAAAATTCCGCCTAATTGCAGACAAGCATTTCTTTCAAATTCATTTAGCTCGTCACAGTGGAATCATAGTCTGCATAAATATAAGAACATGTTGTCAATATCGAAATACTTCTGTAACAGTACTTGTTTCATTAAGTTCAGAAATATATTTAAACATGCTTACATCGGATGAGTTGTCCATGGTTATCTCTAGTAAATCTATAAGATGCAGTAATCGCACGAATTGGTTTGGCTGCATCTTATATATGGGCGAGCGACCCAGATTTGATTTTATGTAACCAAATAGACTTGGTCATTTCAGAACTGGCCTTTGTCATGTGGCTATTGCTATGTAGTATTACGCCTCTTGTCATGTGGCTATTGCTATGTAGTATTACGTCTGTTGTCATGTGGCTATTGCTATGTAGTATTACGTCTGTTGTCATGTGGCAATTGCTATGTAGTATTACGTCTGGATATATAACAAAACTGTTTCAAAATATATGCTTGTTTTGAAAAACTGAACATGTGATAATTAAAATGAAAATTAGACTGTAGACTGAACTTGTGAATGATGTCATGCACAGTTTGATCTTACTGACTGCAGTATATAAAATGTTTTTTGTATTAAAGTACAAGAACTGCAATCTGTCGTTTATAAACTAAGTTCATTCGTGTTACCTAATAAGATTAATTGTTATAGTATAAAATACATTTTTTTATTTTTCAACATTTGAAAGTGTCATGTCTCGTACATATCATTACAAACTAGTAATATATACATATGTGTGTGTTTGTGCGCACTTGTGTGATAGAAAATTTTGTAATACAAACCAGATTTAAGAGGAGACTGGCCACGTAATGACCTTTGTATTTCCTAACAAACAGTGGTCTCGACGTCGGACAGAGGTTTATCTCAAAGTCTAATGAAGAAGAAAGTTCGGATTATAGGTCTCAATGATTACGTAAATAGTAGTTGGAGTTTTGTTAAGTATGTATGACGAAAAATGAGTTTTATATAAGAACACTGAATTGTAACTTATGATCTTTCTATCAAGTAAACATATCGAAACATTGTTTCAAAATCTTTGTTTGGAAAATATATTTGAAATAATCGAAAAATTATAATTAAAAGTCCTTTTTTTTCGGTTATGTTTAACTGTAAAAAAATGTTCTTCGAAACTTTGCTTAAATGAAGTTCTGAAAGAAAAGGAAATAGAGTTTCTAGTTTGTAGAAATGAAAGCATTACTTGTTTTAGGCGAACACAAGATCAAAACTTTCTAATTGCCATCAGTAATACATTGAAATAGCCCACACCATTTATATGAATGACCATGTGACGACCTTTGTATTTCCTAATAAACAGTGGTTTTGACGTTATCTAAATGTCTATTGAAGAAGAAAGTAAAGAAGAAAGTTTTATGAATTATAATTGTATAGAACTCCAAGCAAATGGTAAGTGCTTCTATTTTAAATAGTTTCTATAATAGTAGCGTGATTAGATAAACAGTGCGTCTTTCATTAATTATATTTAGTTGTAGCATCACATAGAAATGGAAAGAATTGCTATATGTTATTCAGTTTAGTCAGCAAGCTCTAGACAAAGATTTTCTACAATTTATTGGACTTTAGCAATCTACTTATAAAGCTAAACGTGATAAATAAACGTTCTTTTCAGGACCAATAGATGATAGTCATAACAATTAAAAACGTCAAGAAATGCAAAAGGTATGATTAGATATAGAAGCGAAATTAATGAATTAGTGGAATGTTTTATTGACAGATAATAGTTCAGCTAATAGATATTTTTTGTGCTTAATATAATATAATAGTTGCCTTGTTAAAATGTTGGTTTTTCTTAGGACATATACTTACATCTACACATTGATGGCATGTTGAAAAACTATTCGCCTCTTACTAACACAATACATATATAGAACCTTAGTAACAGCGTCGATCTTTGTAAAAAATATGTAAGTGAAACTATAAACATAAGATGAGACAAGTTGAAATCTGTATACAGCCCTAGGGGACTATAACAACACTGTTCATCTTTGTAAGACTCATGTAATATGCCTAGTAAGATCTTACAATCCAGGAAGTTAAAATTATAAGGTAACATGTGTGAAATTAAATATTTTGTCAAGAACAATAAAAATTATAGTTATACTGATAGCATAAAGTCAAACAAGTGAAAATGTAAGCTTGTATTTTTCTTGAAACATAATTAAATTTAGACATTGATGACATGTTGAGACACTCTATAGATGAGATCATCATGGCTGCCTAGCAATGCGCCCTCTGGTTCTACTGCGTAGAACTATGACATCATCTTCTCTACCCCCTTTCCCACTGCCTCATTTGTGCTGCTCTCTGACGGCATGATGCGAAACAGCTGCTCTAACTAATATTGCAGTTATCACTTTGTCTTACTATATTATTGGGAGTTCTTTTAGATTGTTATTATAATGCTATAATGTACTGTTTTATTCTTTGCAGTTATTTCAGAAGGATATTGTACTCTGTAGTTCTACTTCACCTTTGGCAGTAATTTCATATGGGCATTGCAGTTCTGTCATGGTCTACGCTATTATTTGCACTATTTTCAGGTAGATGTCATAGTTATATAATGGTCTAAGTCATACTTAATAGATTAATTTCAAAAGGACATCATAGTTTTACCATATACCACTCGTTCTTTGACAGGTTTTCAGCACTTTTACATGAATAATTCAAGTTTTTGGAGGTAATTATACCTCTCTCCTCAATCACCTACATGAAATATACGCAAGCGTCAAGCTGCGACAGTGAATGACTTTCCAAAGTGTCACTTGTAAACATCATTGTTTATGATTAATTATAAAGATATCTCTTGATACTGTTTTTAAACAATGTAAAATGTTAGAGTTTGCTACCTTTCACAAAAAGACCTACAAAGACTGACTATGAGTCAAGTTATCTTTATTGTGGACACACAATTTTTAAAGAGTTATTGGGGAAACAGCTTGTCAGGTTGGTGAAATGGTGTAAACATAGATATTTACAAACTAGATTAAGAATGTAGTGTTTAATTAAAAATAGATTCTGCCTAATACTTATGTCTTATGGCAAGTATAATTGGTAATTGTTTATTACATAAGACAAAAACACCATGCTGAAGAACGAGTGACTTTAGTAGTTATCGGGACTGTTTAGACACCACGTGCTTATTGGCTGCCTCAGAGGGAAAGAAGATGACGCCATAGTTTCACCAAGTAGAACAAGAGAACGCGTTACTAGGGTCACGTTGTTAGGCCGTTATGACACTTGACGACGGAAGTTGTCTGCTAACAGAGAGCTTGTTGCTAAGAAATGTCACGGGATATCAAAGTTTGAGTGTTACTCAACAGAGAGCGTGTTGCTAAGCCACGAATTGATACCAAAGGGCGCATTGCTAGAAAAAGATATTGGTACCAATGTTCTATTGGCGAATGCTGTTACCAAGGTTCTATAGGCAGACGGTGTTACCAAGGTTCTATTAGCAGATGCTGTTACTAAGGCTCTATAGGTGGATGGTGTTACTATACTTCCATAGGACTTCATACAGATTTCAACTGGTCTCAATTTACTTTTATAGTTTTTATTTATACACTTAACTGTGTTACATGTCTTTACAAAGGTAGATGATGTAACTAGGTGGACTGTGTTACTAAGGTTCTATAGATGGATGGCATTACTTGGCAAGGTTCGTGTTGCTAGGGAAGATGGTGTTTCTATAAACGCATAGCTCAGTAGTTTTATGAACTCATCGTTGAGTGTCTTAACATGTCTCAACATGTGATTACATGATCAACAATGTAGTCTGTATTTAATTATATATTCTAAAGAGTTACAAGTAAAACCATTATTTTAACGAGACAACTCTAATCGCCTAGTGTATTACATATCTCAGCTTTTATCACACATACTATCTTAATTTATCCATTATTTGAGTGAGGCAAATATTATAGCAATAATTTACCTTAAATACTTCTACAATTACCCCTCTCTCTCTATGTATAGAACAATTCACTAATTCATTAGTTCTATAGTATTTGCTTCTATATCAAGACACAGGATAGTGTGTCGTGCGACCAAAATAACCTGCTGCAGGACACACCATGTATTACTAACAGGTGTGATAGTTTAACGATGTTCCACCTTCTGTATCTTGGACTGTGGTAATCTAAACTATACCTTCAGTGGATCTGCTCTACTGGACTTTTTCTTACAATAGCAAATTTCAAGGCAATCCATTAATATATACCTCAGATATAACATCTCCAATTTTGATTGAGTTTCTTCCTATTTTTTTCTTCGCAGCAAAAGTACAGAAACTTTACATGGTAGAAAAACATACTTGGCTTTTATGGATTATTTCAAATTTGGTACGCCGGTAGATGTTTTGAACCATACAATTAGGAGTCTCATTTGTTCTAAGTATAAGCCACATGTGCAAAATTATTCAAGAAAAATCGCTCAAATTTGACGAAAATGTTTGGGCACGACTACACAAAAAGTCATGTGAGCTATCGGTCTAACATTTTAACTAGAGTTTCACCTAAAAGTAAGAGTGGACCGTTTTCAGTTTCTTTGTCATTCGGATAAAAGATGGCTGACTTAGAGCAGCAAACCTATAGGGTGAAAGGACGTGCAAATACAAAAGTATTGGTTAAGCCAAGGAAACTAGATTAGCAGTTTCTAGCTCAAGTTTCCAAAAGAATCATACGGATTATTGATTATTCACTGCCAACTTTTCAGCACATATTTATTAAATTTTATGAATTTACCCTAATTAAAGAGCGTTTAGCGCCACGTGATATTTGCTTAAGCAATTAGCATAAATAATGATGTTTGATACGGCTGTACCGATTAAATGCAAGTAATGACAAGAAACTGTTAATGTAGTTTCCATGATATTAGTATAAAGGAAGTTATTAACACTGTTTTAGAGAAGAAAAACTATCACCATATATTTTAAAGAATCTGGTTGATTCTGTAAAGTAAAAGTCCGTTCCGAATAATGGGGTTGCAGTCCTAAAGCTAATGTTGGTTACTACCAAATGTCAGTTTCTTACTTGCTGTGTTTTTGTGTGTGTGTGTGTGTATTGACAAAAAGGCAAGATATCTAATCAAAAATACCTTAGGTTTGAAAAAAGCGATTGAGTGTGCTACTTAAAGGAATGAAATCAAAATTGGGGGCCAAACTGGTAGCTACACTTACAGGATTGATAAGAATTATACAGCAAATATTCATTCGTTAGCTAGATAGACCACATATTTTGTTTTGCCCACCATCATGCCCCAAGTTGAACAAAAAAAGGTCCTGGCTAAATAATGAATGAATATTTGCTTTAAAATGCTTATCAATGCTATAAATGTAGCTATCAGTCTGGTCGCCAATTTTGATTTAATTTTTTTAAATCGCACGCTGAATCCATTTTTGGCCGCACCTTTGTTTTCACATCTAAGGTGTTTATGATTAGATCTTATGTATCTGCACGTCCTTTCACCATATAGCTTTGCTTCTCTAAATCAGCCGTCTTTAATCCGAATGACAAAAACTAAAAACGGTCCACTTTAGTCTTAGGTGGAGCTGTAGCAAAAGTGTTAAACCGATAGCTCACGTGACTTTTTGCGAAGACGTGCGCAAACATTTTCATCAAATTTAAGCGGTATTTGTGGGAATAACTTTGCACATGTGGCTTATATTTACACCCAATGAGATTCCCAATTGTAGGTTGAATAGATCTATAAGTGTACCATATTTTGGGCGCTTGACTTGTAATCTGAGGGTCGCAGGTTTGAATTCACGTCCCACCAAAGTTGATCGCCCTTTCATTCGTGGGGCGTTATAATGTTACAGTCAATCCCACTATTAGTTGGTAAAAGAGTAGCTCAAGAGTTTGCGGTAGGTGGTGATGACTAGCTGCCTTCCCTCTAGTCTTTCACTGCTAAATTAGGAAGGCTAGCGCAGATAGTCCTCGTGTAGCTTTGCGCGAAACCAAACCAAAACTTTGAGTGCGAAGACAAACAAAAGAAGAAACTCAATCAAAATTGAAGATGTTATATCTAGTAGAGCACATCCACTTAAAATACGTGATAGTTTGGATTACCACAGAAGGTGGAAAATCACTAAGCTATCACTCCTGTCTGGATCATATAAAGTCTCTTTACTTAAACATTATACACCCGCCATACTGGACATCAGCCCTTTTACTTAATTGTTATGACTTTATCGTATTTTCGTTACTTCAATGAACTTTACTAATTTTCGTAAATATTATAACAATACGGTTGACTTTTAAGATGTAAACACCAAAACTATATTATTATGTCACATATAGTGGGAATAATATTAAATCATAATAAGCGTGATCTTTGAACAACATTTTCTGGGGACAAATCTGATCATTTTGGTGAATATCTGACTCTCTGATTAAAGTGATTTCCTGTAAAAGGATAGATATGTCTTTTCTTGTAGATTATACTTTTGTCGTGAGATCACAGAATTTACAAGTATATTACCATATTGAAAACATCCACTACAGTGTTCACAGTACTTAATGTTCCAATGATAGAGTGATGTAATATCACAATATTTTAGTTTTTTACACATTCTCTGACAGATTCTTAACATCTATGTGAGAAGAACTTAATTTTTACAGTAACAATCTGTCAGAATTTAAAATACAATATATATATATATAACTTTCCTTTTTATCAATTGTCAAATAGAAAGGCTTTTAATTATATTTCTTAACAATATAAATATATACTATGTTGTTGTTGGGCTTAGGATTCTTCAATTTTCTACAGTAAAGGTCCGTGACTTGTTAGCAATAAATTCAACAATGAATAAAAAGGACGCACTTCACTTGTTTGTTTGTTTTGAATTTCGCGCAAAGCTACACGAGGGCTATCTGCGCTAGCCGTCCCTAATTTAGCAGTGTAAGGCAGAGGGAAGGCAGCTAGTCATCACCACCCTCCGCCAACTCTTGGGCTACTCTTTTACCAACGAATAGTGGGATTGACCGTCACATTATAACGCCCCCACGGCTGAAAGGGCGAGCATGTTTGGTGGGACTGGGATTCGAACCCGCGACCCGCAGACTGCGAGTCGAGCTTCTTAACCACCTGGCCATGCCGGGCCATTCAAAATAATATATATACTCAGAACAAGTTAACGTATGTACAATAAATTCTTCAACACTATAAATATTATGGACATATAAATATTATATACGTAGTTCTCTCCTTCTTGTCAAATATACACTTAAGCCTATTCAATTACTTTATAATTTCAGTTGACTAGCCGAACTATCTTCTCTATTTCTATCACACTAGTAATGTATTATGTAGTATTCTCTGTGATTCACTTACAATTGTGGCGCGAGTTACCATAATTGTTTGATCATCTTTCTTTTGAAGATCCTCTGTTCCTTTTGTCAAAGTGCACTCAGACTGATTCAATTATTTATTCACTTAATCGTCTGTCTGAATTCTATATTCTCTACGCCAAAACTTCCTACAGTTGTCTGCTTTTATCTCTTATTATAACATAAACAAAACAATAAAAAAATATTCACTCACAAAAATAAGTTAATCAATAATATCTAAACCAAACAGTCTTTTATATCACCACACAATCAATGTTCTGTATTGTTATATATCAGACGAAATACATTAGTTCTTGGTTTCATTATGTTCAAATATTGCATGCCAATAAAACAGGTTGATTCTCTAGTTGAGGCTTTTGACTGATGAATGTGGGTCAGTAGGAGAGTCTGAGTAGCAAGTATAACAATTGTATATTAACTAAAATGTACTAGACTTGTATTAGAGTTAATTTAATCTTGACAATCCAGTATTTTATAATTCATACATATTTCAGTTTGTGTTATTTCTAAGTATCAAAGGGAATAGAGCTGTCAGCAGGATCTGCTTCTCGGATAAATTTGAAAAACACAACTTAAGTTGTAAGATGGAATATACTGATATTCCTTTACGTCTCTAAACAATTACGCTCTGAAGAAGATAGACTAAGTATAGATCTTGGTAAGTTATATATATGTAAACAATAGTAGTTTTAAACTACAAGTATATGTGTTCTAGATCAAAAACACAAAACAACTTCCTAATATATCTTCAAATCTTGAGAATGTCATGAATGTATAGTTAACTTTCTGTAAAGTGGAAGAACAGATAAATTCGTCTTTTACTGACTGTTAAATTCAGTGACACGCAAAATCGATTCGTAAATTAATTATGTTAGGCTTACATACAACTTATTTTGGATGTAAAGTATATTTTATAATCTTATTGTTATCGTAAGGTGTGTTCTGTTATGACAAACTGTAAATATGTTAAATTTATAAAATGTGAAAGGATCGTCTTTTCTTGTAGACCATATCTTTTATTGTAAGAAGCAACAAAAACCAAATATTTTGTGAAAAACCTTTACAGGTTTTGGTTTCAAAAGCTTCAAAAGTAGAATGTATGCACATTATTTGTTATAAATTTTGATAACGTTGTCTTTTTCTCACTTAAAGTTTTGTTGTTGTTTAAGACTCATAAAGTAGATAAATTAATATGTAGAATTATACATGGACTTTTCTCTACGTTAAAATACTTTTATTTGCGAGGTTTAGGCCCTTTTACTGGAGACTTCATCGGGCAACAATGAAATTTTGTTAATATATTTTTAGTATGTGTGGTTCTTGACATGTCTGTCATTTAACTTACATATATTGATAATAGCATATTAAGCTATGGTGAATGTTATGACAGTAATCTGACAATCATATCTTAAATTGGTGACCTTTTCCTATATTACACAATATTATTATTATTATATTTTCTCAATTTACCGGCAATTTTCTGTGTACATAGTAAGATTTTGTTTGTTAATTGTTCAGCTGTAGTTTTATGTAAAGTAGCTTTACACGTCTCATTGGTAGATAAGTAAAGAATATTATCTAGCCTTGAGAACGTTTCCAGGTCATAGTGTATAAGCGTGTTTGACAGACGAGAGAAGGAGAAGCTTTTTCGATGTGTTACGAAGAAGTTATTCTGTGCATCTGTGTCTTGTGCAACTAAGTCTCGGATATTCATGCCAGTCGATTTTTTGGCCAGGACTATATTAGATTTTCTAATCATGGAAATTACCTGTTTGTAATTAATCATCGGAAATAACTACCCCATTTAGACTCACTTGGACTTAAAACAACAGAATTGCTCAGGAAATTCTCGATTATTGCAGCGCTTAGAAATTCAGCTAGATTTATTAACACCCGTCAAGGAAACATTAAATCATTAATACAGGCCAGTTAATTCAATTGTTGTTGTTTTTTATTTATATAATAAACGGTCAATCCAACTATTAGTTGGTAAAAGAGTAGCCCAAGAGTTGGCGGTGGGTGGCGATGACTAGCTGCATTCCCTCTATTCTTACACTTTGCGCGAAATAAAAACAAACAAATGAATAAGAGTAAGCCATCTAATTTAGGAACAGTATAAACATTACTTTTTCAAATACGTGTATTGATTTCCAAATCCGTTGAAATGATGGAGGCAAACATAAACCATAGAGACTAAATACTTTCTTAAAATGTTGGTCATTACTTTTTTAATATTTACATATCAATGAATACAGGATCTATATATAGTTCCTTTTGTTGTTGTTGTTATGTGTACTTGTTTCAGCCATTTTGCTTGTACTTCAATGTTGTCATTTACATGAACAGTGTTTGTAATTAAACATGATATCTCTTTTTACTAAATGTCAGGCTTTATATTCTATAAATTGTACACCTTAAATATATTATAGTTTAAATTACACATCTATCTGATCAAGCGGGTGTCAGAGTTACGTGCATTTGACCCAGTAGGTGTGTTAAAGGTGTATCATTATGGACCATATTATTTATTATTAGAGAACGCTTCATGCTGTACTGGTTTGAGACCACAGGCTAGCATGTACCGTACAAGGGAAGTTTGCAAATACAAAGAGATAATTTAAAATGCTGATATATCTGTCTGCAAACTGGTAGATTTCATGTAGACCCTTAGAGGGTATTAAGAAGGAAAGTTGATAGAAATATGAGATGTGAATTTCTTGGGACTGACTAGTCTTTGGAAGACCAAAACCAGAAACGTCATTACGTTATACTTTGTTTGTTATTAGATGCATTCAATCAATTACGAGGACTTTTCCTATATCATGGATACTAGAAATAATTAGACTCAATGTTGCAAGTATAATTTTATAGGTAAGTATAAAATTTTGCATATGTGTTGCACAAAGGCTAAGTTGGCCATCAATCTGACAACAAAAGTCAATTTTGTCAGGCTTAGGTTGTGTATTTGTGTTAAGGTCAGGTTAAACTAGTACAGGCAAAAGTAGAGGCGATAGTAAACTTTTCAACACCAACAAATAAACAATATATGAAGAGGTTTCTAGGTATGGCTGGGTTCTACCATAGGTTTTGTCTAAACTGTTCATTGGTCATAGTTTCATAGGTCAATTTGCTAGAAAAGTACAAAGTTTTCTTGGACATCAAAAAGCCAGAGATTTTTTGAAAGAATAAAATCCATATTGGTGAGAACTCCAGTTTTGGTGACTCCAGATTTCAATAAACCTTTCAAACTAGCCGTTGATGCTAGTGACGTTGGTACCATGGAAGTTTTATTGCAAGAACATGAGACAATTGATCATCTGGTATGCTGTTTTTTTTTAAAGGTTTGACGAACATCAAATCAACTATTCCACTGTTGAAAAAGAAGCCCTTGCTCTACTCATGGCACTTCAGCATTTCAATGTAGATGTGTGTGCAACAATCCATTATGTTCAAGTGTTCACTGATTTTTATCAACAAAATTAACAATAACAATCAAGAGTTGTTGAGGTGGAGTTTGATTCTGCACATATTTAATTTAGAAATTAAGCACATTAGAGGATCTGATAATGTAATTGCTGATACTTTGTAAATAAATTTGTCTTTGGTTTATCTTTTAGTGTAATATATTGTTTTGAGATGTTTAGAGATATAAAGTTCGTATTATGTTTTTCATTGTATTCAACACTTTTTGAAGAGGGAAATGTTATGATAGTGATCTGACTTTCATATCTTAATTAAGTGATATTTTCTTAAGTGTTGAATGCAATTCAAAGTTTAAAAAACAAATTACAAACTTTATATCTAATGTTGTTCAAATGTAATTGTTACTAACTGATATTCATGAGGTATAATTTATCACAAACGACTAATCTAGACACATAATTAACTGGCATTTGATCTTTAGTCTGAACAGAGTGAAATATCAATGTAAGATAAGTCTAAGTTATATTTTCTGATTGACCCTGTCTGAACTTTTGACCGATTACTGTATGTCAGGCAGATTAATCTTACTGAGTAGTGAGCATAAAATGCTTTTGTTGTAAAGTACGATGAACTCGTTCATCCGCGAATACAAAAAATTTTACACTAACTTTTTTTGTTTATACACTATGTAAAATATTACATATTGAACTGAAATGAACAAGTAGTAATATGGGCATAATGTACAGAAATTGTATGAAAGCTGATCCAGTCTTTTATAAAACAAGATGTTTTCCTATATTATATATTAGTGTATTTTGAGATTTCGTTAACAAATGTTTCAGTATGTGTGATACTTGTGAAGTATGTTATTTTGATTGCATATCGGGCTATGAAAAAAAACATAAAATTTATATAAAAAATCACAAAACACTGAATTGTAACTAACAATTAATGTATTTCATGATCATTCTATAAAGTGGAAGATAATGCATCACACATTACCGTAGCATTGTTTCATAATCTATGGGAGGAAAATATTTGAAATGTAAAATAGTTTTCCTGAGTCTACAAAGTGAAATATTGCATGTTTAGTTTGCATTGAATCAATTGTTTTTTTTTATTTATGTAATGACATGCCTTTAATATGATGTATTAAAACGTTTATAAATTTAGTGTTTATTTTCTCATAATGTTACCCAAATGAAAAATATAGACTTTAACTGAAATTGAACATATTGTAGAAAAGTTGTATGAAAGCTAATTCAGTATTTCATAAGCTAAGATGTTTATAGCATAGTGGTGTATCTTGAAGTTTTCTTAATAAAGATTTCAGTAAGCTTGCGAGCTTACATTGCTAATGTAAGTTATGTTCTGTGATAATAAACTGTAAATATGTTGGATCTATGAAATGTGAAAGAATAATCGCTTGACTTATAACTAAAGGTCCTTTTAAAATTGTTTGTTAACTCTTTTCTTTGGTTATGTTCTTTGTGAAAAATTTATTTGATGCTTTGGTGAACTAATAATATTGTGTTATAGCGTACATAAAGTGAAGTTTTGAAAGATACAGAAATGGAATTTCCAGTTTGTCTGTCAGTTTTATAGCAATGAAAGCATTACTTATTTTAGCCTTAGATGAACACGTCACTTAATCTTGCACGAGGCCAATCTTTGTTAACTTGCCATCAGCTGGGATGTATCAACAATAAGTTGAAAGAGTCCACACCACTTGTATGTGTGTTAATGACACTGGCCATTAAGCATCTAGCAATTGTTCGATAGCATGTGTATAGCAGAAAAAATAGCAAGAATATTATTTACATAGAGTGGCATGTAATCATTTTTGACAGTCAGAGTTTATCAGGAATTTAGCATATATGTAAATAGTTTCAGTCAGCAAGAAACAAGCCTTAGACAAAGATTTCTGAAAATGTCTACAGAAAAGTAAGAATATAGTTTTTTTTACAATAATGATAATTAAACATAGTTCTTTACATAGATCCTTTAAAATTTAGTGGAACAAATCAACTTATAAAGCTAAACATGAGATTTAAATAAGCATCCTTTTTAGGACAAACAAATGCTATATATATTATTATAGAAATAAAAATTATAGTATCAATAAATCAGCAATAAGTGTTTTACACAACTCAGAAAATGCTTAAGTTATATCATGCAAGTTAAATATAGAAGCAAAAACTATAGAACTAATGAATTTGTGAAGTGTTTTACACATCAAGCAATGGATAATTGTAAAAGTATGTAAGGTAAATTATTGGCTATAATATTTGCCTCGCTCAACTAATGAATAAATTAAGAAAGTTTGTGTGATGAAAACTGAGATATGTAATAAACTATGCAATAATAGTTGTCTCGTTAAAATAATGGTAATGTTTTACTTGTAACTTTTTAGAATATATAAATAGATATAGACTACAATGCTGATAATGTAATCACGTGTTGAGACACTATGATGAGCTCATCATACTATTGAGCTATGCGTTTATAGAAACATCATCTTCCCTAGCAGCGCTAACCTAGTAACACACTTTCTAATTTCACTTCGTAGAAATGACGTCATCTTCTCTATCCCTGAGGCAGCCAATAGGCGTGCCGTGTCTGAACATGCTCTATAAATACTGACTTTGTTCTGATATGAAAATAAGTGACTTTAAACTTGATCGCAAATACTAAACAAACTTTTTTGGTTCAAACTTTGTTAAAACTGAACAAAACGCCTGCATTTTCAATATAATGTCTAAAGGTGTAAAATAGTTATTAATATATTATTAAATCTATTTGCAAGTATCTATAACTGCAATGTTTCAAGCTTATTGATTAATTGTTCATTAACAAGGAAAATCGTACAAATAAAAAATCAATTTATTTTATTTGTAGTTTACAGTCATTATTTTCTGGATGGAAAATAAATAAATGAACGTTAACCACCCATTGAATGTTAGTTCGCCATATAGGGTATGGTTCGCCTCTGACAGTTGAATAGGAATGTGCTGTATATTCCACCCCATTTAAAGCAGCTGCAGTCAAAGTGTTAAATATCCAAAAACATTCATAAAATGCAAAGTTAGCTTGAAAGTATAAATACTTTTCATCAAAATCAGATTGATTAGAATTGTAAACAAGTTAATATATGAGAATAGCTAAATTCCATCAGAAAATTGTATCGACTTAACAGTTTGAATAGTAATTCAGTAAATACAATTCGTACAATAAAATCAACTAAAGAAGCACCATTATTATTTTTAATTATACTTAAGTTTGTTCTCCAGGCTTGATTGTCATTGCATGAGAACAATGTTTTGGTTTTAATATTAATTATTTACATGTGTAAAAACGTAAATGTTAGGATAAGTAATCATCTCTAAGATCACCAAATGTTTACAATAAACCGAGTTCATTGACCTGGCTGTGTAAGTGGGCCTCTTAAGACAGTTTTTTGAAGAAAAAAAATGGAAATACTTGAAACGATAAAACAAAACGTAAACTACACATAAGTATCAAATATCTTTCACTCACTGGTGAAAGGAAACAGTGATCTATTTGAACATGTGGAGTTCAGGTTTATTAGACCCGATTTTTACTTTCATTGAAGTTGTAAAGCTGTTGTAAAATTCAAAAATGAAGTTCATTTATTAAACAAATTAATAAACAGCAGATGCTTGGATGTGTTAAAACTTAGTTTACAACTTGACTGTGGTGGTAACGTGAACTTTAGTTCATGAACTAAAATGACAGTTGTAAGGTTTATAACATCAGTCACTGAACGGGGACGCTTATATGACAATCCTGGCTCCTAAGCATTTATAACTTCTCTTTCTCTTCATTGGGATTCGGTATTTAATGACTTAGAGTGGCTCCTTAAGAATGACCCTTATGAGTAGGATAAATTCGTCAGTCTCGGAGGACTTTTTTTCTAACAGCCTTTGAGACAGCAAACACTGACTGGAAATCTTGATCTCGTTTTCATCATTGGTAATCTCCAAAGGGACTCCATGGATTAAAACTTGGGTGATGACACTTCAGATTGGATGGAGAGCCACTGGGCATGTGAATGTGGAGCTTTATCCCCATTGAAAGTTGATGCTGTCCAGTGTTTGAGGAGCTTGGAGTATTTCTATTGGAGAAAACATTTGATGCGGATTCCTCCCCGCAATAGGTGGCAGATCTTGAAGAAGTTCATTTCAGAAAACCCATGGTGTAGCTCAATAGCAACTTGCAGTTGATGAAACAACACTGTAATTGTTTTAACTATGATAGATAGTGGGACTCTGGTGGGACTGGATCTAGCTGGCTGTGGCTGGTTCTTTGACATTGGTTGTTTCACAGCTTGGAGTTAAAAGCTGGCATTTTTCAGGAATGGTAGGTAAAGAATGTTGTTGGTGGTTAGAAATGGATAAGGTTGGGCAGCTTTGAAACATCAGTGTATGTCAGAATCTGAGCTATTGTCCAGTGAAAGTGTGTTCTTGCTGGTCTGTAGTCATTGATGAGGTTGTTGATCTCGTTGCAGGTCTATTAGGTCACTTCCTGAATTACAGGGTAATTCTTAGTCGTTAAACATATCGAGGGTGCTTGACCATATGTTACAGATGTGAAATTTCCCACATTGGAGTTGACTGCTTATATAGTTTGGTCATTCAGACCAAAGTAAATAAAATTTTAATTTAAAATTTTTGAATTTAAATATGAGAGTAAAATTTGGTCCCTATCGATTACCACTGTATATATAATACGGAGGTATGTTTTCCTTACTTTATCATCAGAGTAAGACAGGAGTTAGAGAATGCTATTAGAAACTTAAACAATACTTCACAAAACATTGCTTATGATTGCTGGTACCTTCAGAACTAAAGCACGTATAGTTTCAGTCAAATTCAAATGTTAGGATTGAGCATAAGTTAGAGAATAATACTTTCTAGGTAGCGACACCCTCAGATGGCTAAACTAAACTTAGTTTATGTTTTTATGAATTGTATTTTATAGTGGAAGTGGGGTATTTATAGCATCCTATCTCATGTTAAGAAAAAAAAGCATCTTTAAGTTAATTTCTTCTGGAAGACCAAACCATACTTTTTGCCTTTAGTCGTTTTTTTTTAAAGTGATATGGGTACCGAAAAATTAGTATTTAAGCTCAGAAAACTAGATTACGGGGAACTTAAGTGATTCTAATTTTACATACTTGCAATGTATTTCATTATCCAATGGTCAAAAGATATTTTGCATGATAAGTGTTTCGCAGCTCGTTATTAATGTAAAATATTTGATTTTAAGATTTAGGCTCCAGGCATACCCTTTAAGTTTATTCTGTTTTATAACAATAGCGATCAAAAGCAAAATTATTAAGTGTGGTTACTTTCACTTTTTTATCTATAAAAGCATCTATCTAACTAATACTTAGTTATGACGTTATGCCTATAAGGCATTCACAACCTTTGATTTTCTAATAGTTCTGAATTACTTTGTTATCAAGCATTTTTATGGATTTATTAGTATTGTTACGTCTCCGTTTGTTAATTGACTTTCCGTAACTTCGTTCCGACGAAAC
>NW_013669014.1:81830-84378 GCF_000517525.1 Limulus polyphemus
GAACCCGCGACCCGCAGATTGCGAATCGAGCGTCTTAACCACCTGGCCATGCCGGGCCCACGTCTGAGAGACAATCCACTATGTCATATGGGCCTTCCCATGGAGAAGACAACTTAGGAGACTTCCTTTTGGTCTTCCTGGGATCATACAACCATACCTTGTCTCCTGGTACAAAGCTGACTTCAGTAGATCTCTTATCATAAGTTAACTTCATCGAATCAGCAGACGTTTTCAAGTTTGAACACACTTGATGGTAAATATCATCCATCCTTTCTGATAACACTTCCACAAACTCTGACATATTCACAGGCAACTCTTCATAAGGTTTAGCACTACATGTACTGCATGTCCTGCACCATTCTTCCACATCTCGCCTCATACCTATCCAGTAAAATCTTTGTCGTAGATGACTCAAAGTCTTCTGAATTCCGAGATGTCCTCCTGTTAAATTATCATGGGATTGACGCAGCACAACTTCCCGTAACTTCCTCGGTATAACTGTTTGCCAAGTCGTCACTTTCCCATCTGTAGTTTCCCATCTCCATACTAGAATACCATCTTCAAGCTTTAACTGGACCCATTGCACCCAATAGTGCTTTGTCACAAGGCTTAGACTAGACATCTTCTCCCAAGCAGGGTGCACAACACTTGCTTTTAGGAAATCAATCATTGGCTTCAAATCTTGGTCTCATGTTCTGCCTTGATATCGATACCTGGTTCCACTTCACCATCATCAACTCTTTCAGTCTGCTTGACTTCAACTTGATGACACCTAATTAGTTCAACCCCTCTTTTAACAGTTACCGGAACTTGGCCTTTGTTATTCCCAAACGTCATTTTATCAAAATCAATTACAAACTTCCTTGGTAGTAGATAGTCCAATCCTAATATGCATTCGTCTTCAATGTCAGCCAAGTATACTTTGTGTCTATTATGCCCATGAGCTCGATAGTTACCGACACTGGTCCCCACAACCTTGCAGAATGTCCTGTCACACCACAGAGCTTCTTGTACAGCTTCTGGTACTCCTTTGTTATCCAGCACCTTAATGCTCACAAGGGTTTGCTGAGATGCAGAATCTATGACAAAGTTGCACCTTTGGCCATCTAGCTTCCCTGTCACGTAGATACTATGAGTGCTTGCCATTTTACACTTAGCTGTTGGGACTTTCACGATGGAGGTTGGTGGGCATCCCTTAACACCAACCACTACTGATTTCCCGAAGCTGACTTATTGGTGGTATTTTTCTTACACTGGCTCCTCAGATGTCCTTGCTCCCCACAGTTCCAACAGCCTTTCTGGGTAGCAGCCTTTCCAGCTGTATCATCTCCCCTTTGTTGAAGTTTCCAGCAACGAGCTCTCTTGTGCCCAGGTTTGTTACAGTGCTAGCAAAGTCCCTCAAACTTCTCTGAAAGCTGACCTTTTCTGGCCTTGAATCGAGATGACTGTACCAACCTTGGTACCTCTGTGCTGGACTTAATGTAGGATTCAAATTCGAGAGCTCTGGCCATTGCATCCTGCATGGTAGAGGGGTGTGCTTGCTTTACTTGTATCTTAAGTTCTGGACTGTCCAAGGCATCTACGAACTGATCCCTCAGCAAAAACTTGAGGAGATCGGGTGGTGCAGTTGGGTAGGCCTTGTATGCCATGCTTTCCAAGTCCTGAGCCAGCTCTTGCAGGCTCTCCCCTTTAGCACGGACTCTCGTTCTAAACCTAGCCCTGTAGACTTCTGACTGGTTTTGGGTTCCATACCTGAGTTCTAGAGCCTCTACCAGTGCTCTATAGTTGTGTCTGTCGGCTGCTGTCAACTGTCCAAGTATTTCCAGTGGTTGTCCCTTCAAGCTCGTTGCCAGATATACTGCTTTCTGCTCCTGTGTCCAGCCATTCATTTCAGCCAGTAGCTCAAATTGTGCTCTATATGCTTCCCACGGTGCTTTCCCATCGAATTCCTGTGGCTTGCTTCGCACTGGATCACTCCTATTACTGACATTCATATCTAGGATGTGACTTCTAACATGGCTGAAGATGTCTGCATTAGGGTTTAGCTGCAGGGTCTGGGAGGGGCTTGCCACTGTCTGGGGCTGGTTAAGACGATGGCTAATGTATCCTCCTTGTGTAAAAGACAATAAATCGTCCTTTAATGTATCTAATTCGCTTTTAAATTTACTAATGTTTTCCATTTGTACTTCTTGCCACTGTTATTGGCTTTCCTGTAGTTGCTGCTGTTTTTCTTCCTGTTTCCTTTCTTGTTCCAGTTGCCACTGCTGTAATTTTTCTTCTTGTTTCTTTTCTTTTTCCTCCAACAACTGCTGCAATCTCACTTGTTTATTTTCTTTCTCCTCCAACCACTGCTGCAGTCTCTCTTGTCGTTCTTCTTGTTTATTTTCTCGTTCTTCTTGTTTCTTTTGCTGTTCTTGTATTGCTGCCATCAAATCTGCTAAGCTTTAGTTTGATTTTCCGCCTCTCGTTTCCATTTTTTTTATGTCCCACTCTCTGACACCAATTTGTTACGTCTCCGTTCGTTAGTTAATTTTCCGTAACTTCGTTC
>NW_013669014.1:84704-94179 GCF_000517525.1 Limulus polyphemus
ATATTTCTAGAAGGAGGTGGCGCGATACTTGTCACGTGACCTCGCTGACGCAACATGTATTTAGATGACCGAAATATGAGCCAGCTTACACCTTACAATGTCCATAACCGTTTTACACTAGTTCTGGCGTTTGAACAATGCACAGTCTCATAAAAAATTACGTGAACCAAGAAAAGTGTAAAAAAGCATTGGTTGATGTAATATTTTTTCCACCACTGTATGTAATCTGATATCAGTCAAAGAAATAGAAGATTGTTAAAGATGTGTTTAATCTATTACAATAAAATAAAAATTATCTAGTAGCGTAAGACTTTCCTGATAATTAAAAAGAGCTATTTAGTTTCAAGTATTGAAAGTTTAAAAATTTTAATATTTTTAACTTTTCTAAATATTAGAAATATACTATTAGTATTATTTAACACTAATAGTATATTAGTATTATTTAACACTAATATACTATTAGTTTTAAATAATACTAATATTGTTTTAAAGCAACACAGATGTTAAGGTTTAAGAAACATTATAACGCCAAGTTTTAGAACTATACTCACTCATGTTGTTTAATATTACATTTATATTTCATAATTTAAACACTGCTACTACGAACGCGTAACTCTCATGTGTAACCAATTGATAATTTATTATGTTAATACTGTCCACCCAAGTTAGCCTAATGTTTTTACCTTACATCAAACAAAACAAAAGATAAATAATCCTAACAGAAAACGTTGTTTAGACATGAGAATGATTCTAATGCAAGTTAAATTGATATTGCAGTCTCGTTATTTATTTGAATTTAACGATTATTTCTTATTGCAGGTTTTATAATCAAAACCTCGATTAATTGAGAAGAAAAATGTGCGTACACATGGTAGTTGGGATATAAAAAAATGTAGGTTTCCTCTGTACCTGTTAGATACTTACTGTTAATAAGGGGGGATGATAAACGCATTACGAAATATTTAAAGTTGTTAATTTTAATATCAAAATGTTGCTTTGGCTGAAAAGTCAGCTTCAGTAGGTGTCAACTCAAGCAGATATTTACTTCTCCACTTTTAACCATGTCCTTTTGTCATTCAAATAGACCCTCTTAGTTCCCTCTAGTGTGGATTTCGAAAATGATATACAATAGTTTTATTTTAACCTTTATTAGAAACGAGAATATTTTCAGAAACACATTAATGGCCATAAACAGCTTCTGAAGAATGTATCTTATTCCGTTGATATTTATAATTCAGACAGCCACTAATGCCGATTATTACTTAATTTTATTTTTGGATTTGAAGAAAATAGAGTGGAAGATTAACGCCTCTATGACCTGTATGACCTCATACTCTTTCAGAACCTCAGATGGAATTTTTCTTTCTCAAGCTCCCCCAGTGGCACAACGGTGTGTCTGCGGACTTACAACGCTAGAAACCAGTTTTCAAAACCGTATTGGGCAGAGTACAGATAGCCCATTTTGTAGCTTTGTGCTTAACTTCAAACAAACAATCCTTTTTCAAAACTTTCAGAATCACCACGAAGCTCAGTAGATGACGATGTACTATTACTTCCTGACTTTCTCGAAAGGCTTTCAGTTCTCACTTTTATTTCTTTTTACAGAAAACTCAGGCACATTACGTTGCATACTATCAGATAGTTGTTTTCTCATATTTTGATTTTTCCGGTTTATTCAAATTTAAAAGATATATTGATCTGGAATCCTACGATGATAGACTCTTGCTACAGACATTAGATTCAAAGAGAGAATCAACGCGGCAAGTTTAGTAAATTGAGATATACTAATTTTTGTTTATCCAATGAAGAATGTGTTATTATGAATAAGCATAACGTGATTTGTTATGCTTAGCCAAGAACCAGTTGTGTTTGTATAAGAAGTATCCGGTCAGCTAACATTTAAGAGATGCTGCTGTAATAAACATTTAAAAAATAATAATAAAAACCTACGCACGGTGTGTATCTAACGGATGCAGCTCTGTTAGAGCGAAAGTAAAAAGTAATGTCAATATGTCAAACACACTGTATCTGCTATATACAGTGCCAGTGACGTCTTTCGACCAATACCAGGGCTCATCAGTCTGGCTAGGATATGAGAGACACAGTAGTTAGTGGTTGAGACTCTATTTATATTACCAAACTGTATAAACAACAACTGTTATGGTGAAAGCGAGATTTAGTGTTATTTTTGTTTGTTTGTTTGTAGTTAAGTATAAAGCTATACATTGGGCTGCCTGTGCTCTGCCTACCAAGGGTATCGAAACCCAGTTTCTAGCGTTGTAAGTCCACAAATATACCGCTGTGCCACTGGGAGGCAATGTTATTTTTATAACTTTTCTACAAATCAGAATTAGGGAAGAAATAATAACACAATGTTATTTATTTAATTTAACAGCAATTAACAGATAAATAGAAATAAGATGAATGATTGCAATCAGGAATAATGTTTTATGATACATTATAACAACATTTTTTAATTTTATAATTTATGAAAATCATTATTATATTATTCATATAATATTTTCTTTCTCCAGTATTTTAAGCAAAATTATTCTAATCCAAAATTTTAACTTATCATATAACCTCTTGTAAATAACATCAAAATATGTCATTTATTTAAACAATGCGTCATCAAATTGAAATTGTATACACCATAAAAACCTCATATTGCCAGAAATGATAGAAAAATTAGAACAAAATCTAAAGAATATTGTTCATTCTTGATTATACTACATAAAAGATAAATAGTTGGAATTTATTTTTTATGTTTTTAAAACATCACATGGAAACTTTAGATCAGTACATTCCGATAAATGTAATTGTTGTATTTTATATGCTAGATAAATCTTTTTAAATTAGATGCATTTCTTAAATATATCTTTAAATCTTCCAGGTCGTTCTCTCTCAAGTTTTTTTGCACCCAACAGAATGATACTACTGAAAACTAACAAAGCTCCTAATATGCCTTGCCATTCAGGTTTTTCACCCAAAACACATATCCCAAAAATGAAGGAAAAAGCTATCTCGAACGAACGTATGATAGACACAGGGCCAGCATTTTCTAACTGTAGCGCTAAAACACAAGCCCACATGGCTAGCATGTTGAATACTCCACAGAGGATTATTAAAATACTTTGAATTCCACATTTTGGTACTATACGTAACTTTTGTGTTGATAAATGAAAAATTGACCCAGCAAAGACAACAACTAGAGATTGTGCAAATATAATTGTAGCAAACGATGTACGTAGGCATTTTCGCTGAAATACATATGCACCCGTCAAAAAACAGCAGGCTGATAAAGAAATTAAAATACCTACTAGACGATCTGAAGTAAACTCACTCCTTTCAGTCAATAAGAATGGTGGATTAGACACAAACAACACTCCACTAATTGCCAAAACCAAACCAATAATTTCCAATAAACCACATTTCTCACCAAGAAATATGCAAGCTGAAACAGTTATCAACACAGGAGCACCTAGAATGATCGTACTAGATTCACTTAAAGAAATGAAGAAAAGAGAGTAGAAAACCATGATATTTTCTAAGGCTCCACAGATTATCTTAAACATGAACATCAAACGCTCTCCCTTTTTCCCCAAAAAAGAATGTCGAAAATAAATTACTATGGGCAAGCATAAACCTACTTGAATAGTAGCTGTAATTACTACCTTTTCTGTAGGATTTAGGTCTGAAATAAATTTAATGAGAAAACGTGAAATTCCAAAAAAAAAAGCAGAGAGAAGTGACATCAAATATCCTAGAGTAGGGATCTTCTTCAACAAATCCAGAATAGTTGTAGAAGAAATTTCCTCTTCATATATTGTTGAAAGAGTTTTCTTTTCGAATTTTTCAACTTCCGTATTTTCCTCTACACCTTCAGAATGGGAAATCTCAGACAACTCCAAATCACTGCTCTTTTTCACAAGATGTGATTCTAAATGTTTCTCAGATTTCAAAGGAAATGAAGTGGCTTCCTTCGTCGGCTGTTCAACGCTCTGTTGAATTCTGTTCTTGTGGCTTTCCATTTCAAATACACTTACAATCAGCGCCTAAAATACAAATAAGATGTCAATTATTTTTTTTCAAGGTAGTCTTAGTTTCTGAACTAATTCAATTATAATACCTGATAAGTACCATAAGTACTTCTTGATTAATGTACACTGTAAAAAAAAGTGTTACAAGTTACATAAACATTTATTTCACAACAACACATACTGTACTGCCCAAACACAGGTACAGTGCCTTGCAAAAATATCCCCCTTGCAAAGTTTCCGCATTTTGTTGCTATCTGATCTTGCAATCATGAAACTTTCAAATGGGGCTTTATATTTAGAATCTGCACAATCTAATCCAAATTGAGGAAGCTAAAAAACACTGATATTGTAATTTATATTTTCAAAAAAAATTTGAATATTCTCAATTGCATAAGTATTCAACCCTTTGCTATGGCAACCCCAAATCACTTCAGATGCAAAAGATTAGTTTGAAAGGCCAAAAAATTAGTGAAACGGTCTCTGTTTGTGTGTAATCAACGCGGCTTGACATCAGAGTAAATGCACACAACTTACCAGAACTTACATGGTGATACGACAAACCAACCATAAAGTCCAAGGAAGCAGCACAAATCAGGAGAAGGTTACAATAAAATTTCAAAGTCTCTGATTATCCCTTTGAGTATTGTGAAATCCATCATTAAGAAGTGGAATGTACTTCATACCATCCAGATCAGGCAAGCAGGAAATTGGTTAGAGATTCCACTGTGAAACCAACAGTGACTTTGAAAGATTTGCAAAGTTCCATGTCTGAGATTGGAGTCAGTGTTCATACATCGATGATATCCCACTCCCTAGACAAAGCTGGCCTGCATAGGAGAGTAGCAAGAAAGAAGCCATTACTAAAAACAAATCATCTTAAATCTCGTATGAAGTCTGCTACAAAATCATGTAAATGATACTGTAGACATGTGGCAGAAGGTTATGTGGTCAGACAAGACAAAAATTGAGCTTTTTGGTCAAAATTAAAAGCGGTACATCTGTTACAAACCCAACACAGCACATCTCCCGTTCAACACCATCCTAACTGTCAAGCATGGTGGTGGCAGCATCATTTCATGCAAATGCTTCTCATCAAAAAGGACTGGTAAGTTTATCAGGATAGAAGAGAAGATGGATGGTGCAATACAGGCAAATCCTGCTTGAGTCAGCCAATAATCTAAAACCGGGTGGAAAATTCACATTTCAGTAGGACAATGACCCCGAAGCATAAGGTCAAAATTACGCTGGAATGGTTTCAAAAGAAGAAAGTGAATGTCCTGGAGTGGCCCAGTCAAAGTCCTGACTTGAATCCAATGGAAAATTTATGGCGAAACTTGAAAATTGCAGTCCATCAACGATCCCCAACGAACTTATCACAATTAAAGCAATTTTGCCAGGAATAATGAGTAAAAATTACAGCATCCCATTGTGCAAAAAGACTCACAGCAGTAATTGCTGCCAAAAGTACTTCCACCAAGCACTGACTTAGGGGGGTTGAATAGTTATTCAACAGCAAATTTCAATTTATATATTTTATTTACAGGTTTTACTGACATTCATTAGAGTTTTGAATAAAAACAAGTTCATTAAAATATGTTTACATTATTTGTATTTCATCAAAATGGGACATTATTGGTAGGGGTGAATACTTTTGAAAAGCAATGTATATGTGATCTGTAATCAGTGGCGGCCTTAGGTCATCTGGGGGACCTAGGGGAAGGCCCATTGCGTGGCCCCCTTTAGGAACTAAATGTATGTAAATGCATTACTAAGGGAAAACATTTATTTTACAAAAAAAATACCATTTATTACATCTGAAAGCAATATACGTATTCCAGATGAAGAGTGAACAGATTATCAGTGATGAATTGAATCAATGATCAGATGGTGATTATAACGTATATAATGTACCTATCTAATATGTAATTACCATATTATGATCATATTGAAAGTTATACTCAATGATAAACGTGGTTTACAAATCTAAAAGTTCACCCTCCTACTCTTTCTGTTAATAAATTCAGTAATAAGTTCTTGGAAGTCAACAGATAGCATAGTGTCTTGTTCAATGAATAGGACAGCCAGTGCACTAAGTCTCTTGTGTCATAGTAGAGCATATGTGTCATCACTAGTTTTAATCGGTAAAAGCTCCGTTTTGCAGTTGCAACAGTTTACTAGTATGGTTAAAACAATGGGAAGAGCTTTGTACATGTTTGGGTAGACGTCAGGCAGTTTGTTCTCAACTAAATAGACTAGGGCGATGGCAGCATTAGCATTGTCAGGAAGCACAGAAATTCTAACTCTTCACACAGTTAAACGCCATCAATATCCTTGGAGTTTTTGTCAGTCAACAACAGCTGAAGGTAATTACAGTGTTTTATAAGGTCATATTGAGTCATATGACGTAACGATGAAATGTTATAGAAGAGGCCAAAGTTATGGGCTTATTTTTCAAGCTTTTCGAGGCGTGTCTTCACAGAATCATCAATCGTGTCGATCACTCTGCAAAAATAGTATATTTTAAAATCACCTTCAGCACAAAAATAGGCTCATCTTCCGTTTCATAGCTGAATATCTTCTTCCTTTGGTGCAGTTTTTCTTTGAATTGTGGGGGAATATTCTATTCTTCTGCTAAAGCTTCTGCACTCGTAAGCACTGATTCAAACCCACTTGTTCTGTACACACCAAGCCAAGCGATGAATTATCTCACATGTTGCACACATATATTTAGATGCATGTTAGTAGATTATCACATCTTCCTAAAGGCGTTATCTTCACCAGAATGTCATACCACACAACAACTGATACTACGAAGTAAAAATACTTTAAAACATTCAAAATGGGTTTTATTTCACTCCAAACTATCGAATCTCCCGTTCCTCCTTCATAAACCTCTTCCAATGCTTCACATATTTTTCCTTGCTTCCAACTAACAGCTTTCACGCTTTCAATTCTGCACTCCCATCTAGTGTCTGAAAGTCATTTCAGAGTGACATTTACCTTACTATTAAGAATTACCCAACGTTGAACAGAAGCTGAGGATAATGAATACATATGCTGAAGTGTTACAAACATTGTTTCGGCATCTGTAGAAGAAGTAACCACGTCAGAAAGCACCAACTTCCATCTATGACTCCCACATGATATGAGAAAGGCTCTTGAATTTCTTTGAAGAATTCTTGTTTGAACTCCTTTACGCTCTCCATGCGCACTCAAATCATTATCGTAGCCCTGGCGACAAAGATCAGAAAGCTGTAAACCAAGGACTTCCAGTTCAGTTGTTACAGTTTCAGTGAGATCCTCTCCTGTAGTCTTTTCAATGGGCAGAAATCCTAAAAAATGCTCTTCCACTTGTCCTTTCTGTGACACGAAGCATATAGTCATCATCATTTGCTCTATGCGACTTATATCACGTGTATAGTCCAGAATAATTGAGTAATATTTGGCGCACTTCACTTCTTCCAAAATCTCTTGTTTAACCCTTTCGGACATAAGCTCAATGAGTTCATTCTGAGTATTGTTTCTCAATTAGTGATCTGAGATCTCATGTGAAGAGGAGCACCTAATGTTCTCCTGCATAACAGGATCACATTTTCCCAGAAGTTCCACTAGTCCAAGAAAGTTGTCATTGTTTGTGGTGTATAATATATCACTGTGACCACGGAAATCCATGTTATGGGATGCCAGGTACTGAGTTATTGCCAGGAGCCTTTCTAGGACACTATGCCAGTGCAGCCTTTCTTGCTGGAGCTGTTTTTGGCATAGCCTATCTGTGTTCCCGCTTTTTATAGTTTGACATTTTAAGCCATCTTCCGATTGCACCTTTATGATTTTTGCTAGCTTCGTGTTTACGCAGAGCCACGCTAAGGTTTTTTCAATATGACAGACCTTGATTCGCAATGGAAATGTTTGATACTGATGACGGGAACATGCAAAGTAAATGACAGAATCCTTGCTTATAGAGTAAACAAGTCAATGCTGGTCATATGTTTCTCCATTGCAGAACAGTTTAGTGTAGTGAAATGTACAGAAATGGTGGTTCTCAGCATCTTTTGGAAACTTATCATTCATTTGGACTCGAACTAGATCTTTCTCAAATATATATAAGTAAAATGGCTATAATTTAATAGCATTTTCCATTCTCCAGAATCATCCCAACTGATGGAGTATACTGACGACTCTGCTGTCATTTCAGCTTAGGTTGGGGGAGATGGAGACGGTGACTCGGGCATGCGAGATTCTGTGTCACTGTGAAGCATATTACTATCGTAAATTTTACCAGAAGAGTCTTCACAAATCCTTTCCGTTTCCAAGGTCCCTCCATCTGTTCTGCTAAAGTGAAGTCCATACACGTGCTTGGACCTATACTTTCTTTACTAGATGAAATATCATTTATCTGCTTGAAGAACTTGGACAGCTTTTGTAGTGCCTGTTCCATGGCCAACTTTGTTCCTTTTTTCTGCTTCCTTTTTGTAGTCTCTCTGGACTAGTCTCTCCTTGAATCTGCCATCATTCACCCGTCCTTATTCTTTATTATTAATAGTCCCTTTTCTGTCGAAGCATACAACACAATCCTGCAAATAATGAGTATTTTAAGTTTTATGGGGTGACATGGAAACAGTTCCACCCGTACTAAAATTTAGTTGAAGGCATTTTTAGAGGATTAAAAAAAGTAATCACATTCTATGTCACTCTCACATTTCACTTCACTAAAAGACATTCATTAATATCTGACTTTGATTTCACAATATAAAATAAACAAACTAAACCCGATTATAATTTTTATCGCTAATATTGCGTTTTGTTTACTCTCTGGCGGAGGTACTTTAACATTTGTAATACATGCCACCCAGTTGTCAAAATCGTAAAGTTAATGTTATTTGGGGCCAAAATCATATTAATTTTATTAATTCCTAGATCTTAATTACCTAATTAATTTGACTATTACAAATTATATCCCATTGACATTGTTATGCAATAAATAATATGTCTACAAATATGAATATTTTTACTAATAAGCTAAAAAGAAAATACCCAAATGTTTAAACGTTTATTGCGGCAAACATAACCTACAATATACCACGTTCCATAGATGATCTAAATTGTAAAAGGAAACAATGTTATAATTGACCCAAGTGTAACATACAAGATAACACATCCCACATATCGAAACTGAAAAATAGTGTGAGAGAGCAGTACTTAGTAAAGAATATTTATTCGTAGATAAATACCTATATCATGATTAGTCACATATGCACACTAACATTCCAGAAAAGACACCGAGGTCTCGGCGTTTATAGACAGTCCAGCGCATGGTGCGAGAGGTTTGACGAGTGATCGTCCGTTTATAAACAGTCCAGCGCATGGTGCGAGAGGTTTGACGAGTGATCGTCCGTTTATAAACAGTCCAGCGCATGGTGCGAGAAGGTTTGACG
>NW_013669014.1:94538-98129 GCF_000517525.1 Limulus polyphemus
CGAGTGTATCGTCCGTTTATAAACAGTCCAGCGCATGGTGCGAGAGGTTTGACGAGTGATCGTCCGTTTATAAACAGTTCAGTGCATGGTGCGAGAGGTTTGACGAGTGATCGTCCGTTTATAAACAGTCCAGCGCATGGTGCGAGAGGTTTGACGAGTGAATTCAGGTACGATTTTTGTTAAAACAGTTATCTGTGAAGTGTTCCAAAAATAATTATTTTCGTTATAGGAGAATTAACTGCAGTTTGAAGGAAATAACTAGCTCTTGGTCTAGGGAACACAATCAGCTACAGAAAGGAACGTTAAAAGATGCGAGTCTTAAACAATAACAATTTACCTGAAATATCAATCGCACGTTGACAGCTTTGACACAGATCACGACACCTCATCATCGGAGTAACCACATTTCCAACATAACGGATCGTACGCACTACGCTGTCGAGATCAGTAAAATGAGTTCTAGTTCATGGGAAGAATTTCTGTAATTTTCGTTCCTGTCCACCGAGTTGAACTTGTATCGTCGCAGTTATACATGTTGGACGGGGCCCTAGGCGGTCGCCTACACCTATAGCCGCCACTGACTATAATATAATTTGGATAAAAGCATGTCCCAACGGTCAGCGTGCCGGACTATAGATCTACGGTTCCGCGATTCGCGTTCCGTTACCGAAACACAAAATCGCGCTCCGCATTTTGGAGCTGTGGATGCGTTATAACTGTAAGTGTCATATCCCACTATTTAGTCTGAGAAGAGCAGCCAAGAGCTAGAAGTGGGTGGTATTGACTAGCTGCCATCCTTCTAGTCTATCGATTCAAAATTAGGGACGACCAGCACAGATACTCCTCGTGTAGCTTTGGGCGAGAAATCCAACAAATGGTAATCAGAAATAAAATTCCTTATTCCTTTAAATATTTTTGTGTTCTGTTTATCAGATATTTCCATTATTAACTATACACATTCATCACATACAAGAAATTGTTTTATAAATTTTCAGCATGTTCAAAACAAAAGGTATGGTATGAAGAAAGAAAAAAAAATATAAGTTTTGAAATAACATGTTATATAGGATTATAAGACCCTGACATGTTCAGTATTTCACCATTACGACTCATTCAAGAACTCACTTTACACAAAAGTATTTCGCTTATGCAATAGCGACTGCTAAATCAAAGCAGGTGATTGAATGACACATGATATGAGTACTAACATAATATCACTATTAAATCCGTAGATTTAAAAAGTATCAAGTCATGTGTTCTTATTTGATTGATCAAAACTTCGCCCCAGACTACACACATTTTGAACCGTTAAACTAGATGAAAAGCAGCTGGTCAAGGGAATCGCCAACAACTCTTCGGCTATTCTTGTCTGACTGAATACTTACTCACAGCGCCAAATTGCGACGGGATCAAAAGTAATAGAATCATATTTCAATCATTTTTGAGCGAAATTATATTGTTCATAGAAACTAGTCTACTTGACTACACCAGGTGATAAATGTAAACATAGAAAAATATATTTCTTTTAAAGAATTTTTTAAATATATATTTTTTTTAAAGAATGAGAAGCACCTGAGTGTCAATGATTACTTTAGAAATTGCCTGAGAGTGTTATTGTTTCAAGGTGCAAGTGTAATGTATTAGAAATACTGCCAGAAAAACAAGTTTCTGAAACATATTGTTGGTGTAAAGTGTCATTGGCCGCTATTCAGTTCTTCACATTATATAGCAGTACATTAGCAGGTATAATAAATAATATATAAATTCTGAAAATTGTTTAATCTCGAAATCTAACTTCAAGTTCAAAATTAAACAATTTTTGGAATACTAAGTTTATTTATTAAGAGTTTCTTAAATGAAAAAACGTAGGTTAGACATGGGAAAAACGAGAAGTATTTCTTTCACAACTACAACGAGACTTGTAATAATATATTTATATATGTTGTTCTGCCATTTTTAAGCTAACATTTTTGTGTATGTTGGCAAACAAAAAACAAATCTGGAAATTTTTAAATAAAAAGAAATTACGACTATAACCATTAAATTTCATTCAGTGGATCTTCATTTTATGATTTTTTTCCGTCAGTTTTCTTATTAAGTTCGATGTTATGAAAATTTACTCAGATATTTTTATATTTTTACTTAGATTATTGTGTTTAAAACACACCAGCATGTGTTTTTAAATAACTGAAATATGATGACCACGTTTTGTTAAAGATAATTTTAATTAAAGTACTTTTACAGGGACCGTGAGTGGCTAGTGGTTAGCGTGCTCGACTTATGAATCCAAGGATTCATCGTTCAGTTGCAGCAAATACACGTTCCGTAATTTGTGGCAGTGTAAGGGTCTAATCCTAGTATTCTCTCGGCCAAGAGTGGAAAGTGAGGGACGTTAAAAAACCATCTTCCCTCTAGTCTATCAGAAAAATTAGAGATAGCTATGCGCAGATAGCTTGGCTCGAAAAGTTCAAACCGCAATTCAGTAAAAAAAGTAGAATGTTTAAACATTAAAAAGAGAACAGTAAGTCAATTTTTGTATCATCTGTCAAAATTATTATCTTTTTACCCAATGTCGAGGAAATCGTATATACCTCTTTTATTTTACTATCACTACTTAGTTTTTACTATTCTCGCTCTTCACAGCAAAAGTTGTTGATTTATTATTTTTTGTTTTCCGTATGATGGAACACTGATGATTTTCCAGGCCTATTTTACATTACGTTACACTTATAGAGAAAAAAATTATAAAAATATAAGATATAGTTTAAATACTTAGCACACTACAGCCTTAAAAGTCGCATAATTCTTCACAAAAACGAACTTTTGGCAAAGCTTTCTGAAAATAATGCGGTTTTTAATTCAAACTTTCGATAAGATATTCAGAATATGTATGATTTAACAGTTTAAAATGAAATAAACTTGCCACTGATGAAATATTATTCATTTCTTACCGATTTGAATCTGCACGTGGGTCTTCTGCAGTCAACTGGTGTCTAGTTCGTAGAAGCTTTGAACAACAAGCATGCATCATAGAAATATATGTTTAAATGTAGTTGTCCATTTCATCTCCAAAGTTCAAGCTTATGCAATTCAATGACAGATGGATCGTTTATCTTTAAAAGTATCAGCAAATACAGTTGCCAGAAAACAGCTGGCGAAGCCTTGTTTAAACATTCAACCCTGAGTTTCTGTGACGTTGAACGAAAGTTAATTACAAATGCTATCACTTGGTATGTTACACAACACAAGTATATGTAACTGTTCGCGTTATTTTATCTATCTCAACCTGTAAAATTACAATATCATAGAAGTGCTGTTTTATAAGTTATCAAGCAGGTTTAAACAAACACAAAATATATTCTTAACCCATAATGCTTGGTACTGGTAATGTCACCTCAAAGAAAGAAGTACTATCCCAAAACAAGAGCTCTTACTGTAGGTAGAATAATGTGGAATATATTGTTGCGTCAGCGAGGTCACATGACTAGTGTCACGCCACGTTTCTAGAACTATCCTGTACCTTGGCGAATGCTCTAGCATTTACTAGATATAGGGTAGTCTGGTATATAAAAGAGGGTGACAACGTGACGG
>NW_013669014.1:99129-102873 GCF_000517525.1 Limulus polyphemus
CACGTTGGAATCGGGAAAATAGACCAGTATAATTATAATATTGAACATAGAGAAGGAAAATGCCATGGTAATGCTGATGGACTGAGCCGAAGACCCTGCAAAAATAACTGCAGACATTGCTGCAAAAGAGAGGTTGAACTAACCAGGTGCCATCAAGCTAAAGTCAAGCAGACTGAAAGAGATGATGATGGTGAAGTGGAACCAAATATAGATATCAAGGCAGAACAGGAGAAAGACCAAGATTTGAAGCCAATGATTGATTTTCTAAAAGCAAGTGTTTTGCACCCTGCTTGGGAGAAGGTGTCTAGTCTAAGCCCTGTGACAAAGAACTATTGGGCACACTATTAATTAACGAACGGAGACGTAACAATATATTTTCAAATGACTTGGATTGATTTAGTATTATAAATGCAATTCAGCAAAAAAACAAACAAACTTAAAATCACTTATTTCAGGATGGCACATCAATAAATATAGTGTACGGCTTGTCAGATCAAACTTTTCATCTTCATAAATGTAATCTTTTAAGAATTCAAAATTTTTATATACTTTGGTTCCAATAGTCCACTAACCAACCAGAATGAAATTTATTTCACTGCATGAAAAAACTATCTTTTAATGGCAACAAAAAGTGATGAAAAACCAACATTTTTTTACCTTTTGACAACTTTTATACACATTTTGCAAAAATACAAATGATCTAAAAGATAATATTTTTTTGTATAACTCTTGTGACTCAAGATATTCAAATGACCCACTTTTGTTTGCACTAAAAGATGTTTGAAATATAAAGTTTTCTACCATCAAAAAGTAAAAAAAAAAAAATCATTTTTTTACACATTATTGGAATTTCCCAAAGAAAAATGCAAATAGGTAATAAAAGGTGAATGTCCATTGAATAAATGAATAAAAGATTTAAACAGGTAACAAAAGTTGAACTTTTGTATACTGAACTATGCAAACAGATTTTATAATGTGATCTGTTGGGAGGAAAAAAAAATGAACTTTTGTATACTGAACTATGCAAACAGATATTATGAGGTGATCTGTTGGGAGAAAAAAAGATGAACTTTTGGAGGAATAACACACTAAAACAAGGTTAAATACTAATGTCCACAAGATGCAAACAGGTAAAAGAAGGCCAACTTTTGATTATTAAAAAACATAAACAGGTAACAAGTGTAAAAATTTTGATTGCTAAAATATACAAACTTGTGACAAAAGGTACATTTTTGATTGTCAAAATATAGAAACAGGTAATAAAAGGAAAACTTTCATTACAAAAAGATGTAAACTGGGTAACAAAAAGCAGTGCTGGTGATGGGGGGGGGGGGAAAGGGCAACTGCCCTGGGGTCTTTTGAGGGGCCTGGCAGTGGGATACTCCAAAGCTCACTAAAAATGCGTACTACGTAATAAGCTAAAATGACTACTACTTTTTCATGGATTAATGAAAAAAATTGTCACCTAAATTTCTTTTACGAAAAATCAGCAAAAGTTGATAAATAGATGATATTACTGACCCTGGGCCTGGACTAGCTCTCGACACTCCTGACAAAAGGTCAACTTTTGATTGTAAAATGATGCACAAAGGTAACAAAAGACTAACATTTAATTGCAAAAAAAGATAAAAGTGGGAACAAAAACAAAATGCAGTTCTTTAATTACAAAAATGTAACAAAATACTAGCTTTGGATTGCAAAAAGATACAAGTAACAAAAGATAAACTTTTGATTGTCAAAGAATATGATAAGGTTTGCCATTGATCACTAAAGAATGCAAACAGGTAACAAAACACCAACTTTTTATCATTAAGAAATATGTAGAAATATTATAACCCAAAAGCGACTTTCAAATATGTACCTTCCCAAATAAAACATGACTATCAGAATTCTATCAAAGACACAATAACATACCCAACACAGATTCAGCAACATGAGTTCAATATCGGTTCACACTGAGAAAATGCAGCTGTTATCCAACTTTTAAAATAGGCTTTGAAAATAATATAAAATAATGTTTTGAGACCTATTAGTCCTCCTTGGCTGTCCCATCCTGTAATCTAAAATTATTAATAAATAAATTTAAAAAATCTTAAACCCAGCCCTTATCATTCATATAATTATCAAGTTCTCTCTTAAACTCATTTAAATTTACTGCCTCCACAACAACTGAAGGCAAACCATTCCAAAGGCCAACCACCCTGTTAGAAAACTAAAACTGTCTTAGTTGAAGATGACTCCTACCCTGCCAAGCTTTATATTTATATCCCCTAGTCCTACTCTTCTCACTATTAAGATATGAAAAAAGATGATGTATCAACTCTGTTAGTTCCCTTTACAATCTTAAACACTTCACTGACATCCCTCTAACTCTTCTTTTTTCAAGAGAAAACAATTTGAGAGGTTTCAACTTCTCCTCCTATGACAACTCTGCCATCCCAGGTACCATTCTAGTAACCCTCCTTTGAACCCTTTTTAACAGTACAATGTCCTTCTTATGGTAAGGACCGCAAGACTGAACACAATACTTCAAATGTGGCCTAGCCAGTGACCTATAAAATGAAATTATAACCTCTTTATACTTTTATTCAATATTTATGTAGATACAACCTAAAATCCTATTTACCCTACCACTAGCAACAGCACATTGCTTGGATGGCTTTAGAGACTGATCAACTATTACACCAAGATCTTTCTTTCTTTCATGACACTGTTAATGTTATTCCCATCCAAATTATACTTATAATTTAAATTATGACAACCCACATGCATTATCTTACATTTATTATAATTAAAACCCATCTGCCATTTATTTGCACAACCCACTAAATGATCTAAATCCTTTTGTAAATCAGCAGCATCTTCTTCATAGTTAGCTACACCCAGGACCTTAATATCATTTGCAAAATTAAGTAATTTATTGACCAATCCTTTATCTATATCATTGATGCAAATCAAAAAGAACAAAGGTCCTAAGACTGAGCCCTGAGGTACCCCACTTTTTACATTAATCCAGTTTTAACGGAACTCCATTTGTAACAACCCTCTACTTTCTTCCATTCAGCTACTTTTCTATCCAATTCGCTATAGAAAATAAGGGCTGAATCAGTCAACATATTTGCACAACCCACTAAATGATCTAAATCCTTTTGTAAATCAGCAGCATCTTCTTCATAGTTAGCTACACCCAAGACCTTAATATCATTTGCAAAATTAAGTAATTTATTGACCAATCCTTTATCTATATCATTGATGCAAATCAAAAAGAACAAAGGTCCTAAGACTGAGCCCTGAGGTACCCCACTTTTTACATTAATCCAGTTTTAACGGAACTCCATTTGTAACAACCCTCTACTTTCTTCCATTCAGCTACTTTTCTATCCAATTCGCTATAGAAAATAAGGGCTGAATCAGTCAACATAAGTAATGTCAGATCAACTAATTTTATTTATAAAAACTAATGTTTTGCCAAAAAAATTGAAAAGAAACCTTGTCACATTAAATTGATATTTTTACGTCTCCGTTTGTTAATTGATTTCCCGTAAATTCGTTCCGACGAAACTTTAGCGACACAAGTCCTTACTTAATAAAACCGGGTTATTCTTTCCGAATATAACTTTACCAATACACTCAACTTCAACAATCGCGCTAAAACAAACGCTATAACAACGAACGTGCTCAATAATACTCTCTGACTGCAGATCAATTACTCACTGTCTACACACACATTATTGTGTCACGTTG
>NW_013669014.1:103235-104894 GCF_000517525.1 Limulus polyphemus
CCAAGGTACAGGATAGTTCTAGAAAGCAGAGGGCGTGAGAATAGTCACGTGATCTCGCTGACGCAACAATATTATGAAGTCACATATGGCTCTAAATCTTTGATATCGATATTATCAAGATATAATAGAATGTCAAGAAGTTATAAAAGGAGTGAATAAAATATTAATTCTGTACGGAACTTCATAATACCCATGTTATGTCACTTAAGAGCTGAGGTATTAATATTCAAAAAACATATACAAATGTGATGTCAGTTTTCTACACTTAACATATGATGATAAAGGCAAATAAAAAAGGTGAAACAGAACAAACTTCAAATAAGAATAATGTTAAAATATTACTTTAAATTAAAATTATACCACAAGTATAGAAATATGTCCACTAGAGGATACCTGCATACTTGAAACATAAGACTCATTCAAAGTGGCTGATTATAATAAGACCTTAATCTGTAGTAACATTTGAATTAATAAGTCATTATATTTATTCCAAGAAACTCCAGCTATGTGAACAAGCAAAAAAAAATTTAAAGCTTAGAATAAGCTTTATAAGTTATTACATGATATAACTTGTATCTCAAAATTATGTTGGCAGATAATGAAATAACCTGAAGTTGATACATATACAATGTTAGTCCCAATAAAAGTATTTGTAGTTCTTACTACATATTGTAAAAATACGAAGTATTGTTTGTTTGTAATTAAGCACAAAGCTACACAATGGGCTATCTATGCTCTGCCCATCACAGGAATCAAAACCCGGATTCTAGTGTTGTAAGTCTGTGCCACTGGGGGCAACATGAAGTAAGGAGGTATGTAGGAGGAATATTTTTATTTGTCAATGTTTTCTACAAAATCCATTGAAAACATTTGTATTAATCATTAAAAACTACCACACATAATATTTTAGCTAGAAACAAGTCTAAAATATTACAGAAGGGACGGAATACAAGATACAAAAAAATTTAATTTTATCAATGTTTTGTATAACAGAGTTATCCTGTGTAGACAACACAATTATTTCTGTAATAGTTCTCCTAAGTAGTTATTTAAGTGAAGTGTCTTTAATGATCCACTGGAACCTGAAAATATTCCTACTCCTTCTAGTCACAAACAACCTTCTTTGGAAGTAGTCTTGTACTTTTAACAGAATAAAAAGCTAAATACTTAATATTAAGTTTCAGTTTACAATTTTTAAATTCATCAGACTGACATGAAGGTTGGTGTGAGATAAATCCATTATATCCACTCTTCATCACTGGACATATATTTGTTAGCTAGTGCATATTTTGGTTCTTCTCCTCTTTTGATATCTGGAAAAGTAATAACAAATGTATAGCAATTCATGGCATTAGAATAAAAAATAACCAGAAAATAGATATCTAACTTAGTATAGAAAGAGCGACTGAAGAATTTATAAATTAATAGTTTAAAATTGTATAAGTAATCTTTGTCTAAACATATTAAACACTATTATTTGTCTCATAAGTTTTTAATTCAAAAGATTATTGCAAATCATCTTGAAATAAACAAGTCTAAAAATCTTTACAAGTGCCATGTATTAATTAGTTTGAAATACTTTTCATGAGCAATAATTGAATATAGTATTTGTTACTGTTACGTAGATACTATGTGTGCTTGCCATTTTACACTTAGCTG
>NW_013669014.1:105574-111617 GCF_000517525.1 Limulus polyphemus
CTTGAGGAGATCGGGTTGTGCAGTTGGGTAGGCCTTGTGTGCCATGCTCTCCAAGTCTTCTGACTGGTTTTGGGTTCCTTACCTGAGGTCTAGAGCCGACACCAGTGTTCTATAGCTGTGCCTGTCGGCTGCTGTCAACTGTCCAAGCATTTCCAGTGGTTGTCCCTTCAAGCTCGTTGCCAGATATATAGCTTTCTGCTCCTCTGTCCATCCATTCATCTCTGCCAGTAGCTCAAACTGTGCTCTATATGCTTCCCACGGTGCTTTCCCATCATATTCCTGTGGCTTCCTTCGCACTGGATCACTCCTATTACTAACATTCATATCTGGGATGTGACTTCTAACGGGACTGAATATGTCTGCATTAGGGTTTAGCTGCGGGCTATGTAAGGGGCTTGCCATTGTCTGGGGCTGATTAAGTCGATGGTCAATGTATCCTCCTTGTGTAAAAGACAATAGACCGTCCTTTAACGTATCTAATTCACTTTTAAATTTACTAATGTTTTCCATTTGTACTTCTTGTTTCCTTTCTTGTTCCAGTTGCCACTGCTGTAGTCTGTCTTCTTGTTTATTTTCTTTCTCCTCCAACAACTGCTATAATTTCTCTTCTTGTTTATTTTCTTTCTCCTCCAATAGCCGTTGTAATCTCTCTTCTTGTTTATTTTCTTTCTCCTCCAACAACTGCTGTAATTTCTCTTCTTGTTTATTTTCTTTCTCCTCCAATAGCTGCTATAATCTCTCTTCTTGTTTCTTTTCTCGTTCTTCTTGTTTCTTTTCTGTTTCCTCCAGCAACTGCTGTAATCTCTTTTGTTTATTTTGCTGTTCGAGCTGCCATTGTTGTAGGTTTTCTTGCCACTGCTGTAATCTTTCTTCTTGTTTCTTTTCTCGTTCTTCTTGTTTCTTTTGCTGCCATCAAGTCTGCTAAGCTGTAGGTTGATTTTCCGCCTCTCGTTTCCATTTTTTTTTCATCCCACTTCTTACACCAATTTGTTACGTCTCCAGTCGTTAGCTAATTTTCCGTAACTTCGTTCCCACGAAACTTTAGCGACACAAGTCCTTTCTTAATAAAACTGGTTTATTCTTTCCGAATATAACTTTACCGATACACTTATTTTCAACAGTCGCTCTATAACAAACGCTATAACAACGAACTTCAACAATACTTTCTGACTTCAGTTCAATTACTCACTACCTACACACATTATCCCGTCCCGTTACGTTGTGACCGTCTTATATATATAAGACTATAATTCTCCACGAACGTCTCACGTGCTCGAGTTCAATTACAAATTCTCTGACTGCAGTTCAATTACTCACTACACTGTTGTCCCGTCACGTTGTGACCGTCTTATATATATACAAGACGAACACATGTCTAGTAAATGCTAGGGCATTCACGAAGGAACAAGATACTTCCAGAAAGCAGGTGGCGTGACTCTAGTAAAATACAAAGTTTCGTTTATGGAAAGATTTAAATCACCTCTTTCATATGTTATCCACTTTTTCTTCTTCTATCTCATATTTTTGGTTTTGCAGATTATTTGTGTCTCTGTATCTTGACAAGGCACCTGCACAATGAGTCAAATTCAATACATTTACCCTTTATTATCAATACCTTTAAAATATTTACAAATACATAAAGCAAAAAATGGTGACATAAAAATATAATCTTAAGGTCAAAAATATGAAAAATTTATTAATCTGAGAATAATTGGAATAAAAAAAAAGTGTTGTATGAGAACAGCAGAGTTTCAGAAAGGCTGTGATGCCAGCAACTGACGATTATTATTTTGTCAATCATGCTCTATCCTGGCTCTGTAATCATTTTTTTGTGGAGTTTCCTCTTTGCGTCATTTTAGTTATTTTTTAAATATTTTTTGATTATTTAATGAGAATCTACTGACGTTCGAAATTTATAACCGTTCCTGGTCAAATGTCGTAAATTTTCCGGTTGATAAGGGTTAGCAAAATCACGGTTTATAGACTAATAGCACACGGTTATAGCAGATTCCTTGCCAACTTTTTAGCTCTCCTTTGGCGCGTCGTCTTGGCTGTTTTTATAGGTCCGGGAAAGATTTTCTCGAAAATTCCAACAACAATACTGAGTTATATTTAACCGATTACGGAAGTGGATATATTTTCGATTCTTACGTTCACGAATATTCTACAACCTTGGAGAATTGGCGGGAGTTTCGCAGTACGTAATTAACACTGTAAGCTAGGTACGGTTTTAAATGTAAAGTCAATTCAGACAAAGTTGATATTAAAATAAATATATCACAAATTCGTTGCACGCAATACATATTTAACACTGTAAGCTACGCATATTTCTAAATACATATACATATAATATACAGTCAATATCCATACCCCCCTTTTTGCAGGCCTTGCCACAGTAAATATACAACACCTTCATCGCCTCTTGAAGGAAGTGTTTTAAACAGCCAAGCACGTTTGCATCTTGTAAACCACTAGTCTGTTTTTAGAATCTTGCTTGTGCAATAGACAGGGATTCCCAGTAACCTTCTACGTGTAGGTCTAGATAGTTATATAGGTTTGTCCATGCATGACTGAACGTGACTGTGTGCTGCGTAGGCATATATATAAGTTACAACACCATACATCTCTCCTGACTATTGACTACAGTTTTATGTTTTGTATAAAAATCATGAAATAATTGCATCGTATGAGCAAGTCCTGGGCCTATTGTTTAAAGCTGATAAGAGTCTGTAGATTTTATAAGTTAAAATAACAAATAATGTCAAAAAAAGAGACAAGCCAGTGGATGACAAAAGTGCAAATCTTCTAAAATGAAAAAGTTGTAGGAGTCTGCATAGGTCACTAGAAATATTGAATCAGCATTTGCCGTTCAAAATGCCCAGTTGAATAATAATGATCAATCCTTGGGAAGTGGATCTGTGAGTAAAATACTATACTAAAGTTTAGTTTTGCTTATATAAATATCAATTTGATCACATTATTATTTTATAATAATGAAGTAATAACAGTAACTTAGTTTCCTGATATTTGTATTTATTATAGGCCTACCTGACAAAGGAACATTTTTTTCCCACGAAAATATTAAAATTGTCAGCTACAACTGCTACAAGAATCAGTACTATCTGAAACTTGTAGGTCTTAAAGTTGTTTAACGGCATAATAATGCACTGTTATAACCTCAACTTACAACTATTATAATAGGATTAATGGGCTTGTTGTGCCTGAAAATTTTGTTGGGTAATTTAACCGGCAAAAATTTGCCCACATTTGGCGAATCTTGCCACCAGTAACAGGACTGTACAGCATATCTCTTGTTTTGTATTTCAACTACAAGATTATTAGATTATCAATACTTTATGTATAAATAATCGTTCTGCATGCAAGTTGGTCAGTAGAATGCTTATTCTAGGATCTGCGGTTTGAGGTTGATAGGTCATAATATTCAAGAATTCAATAAGCGCAAAACAGTGTCGTGTCTGTATAACTTATTTTTATTTTTCTAATATCAATATTTCATATATGTTCCTGTATTATGTACAATAGTATATATTTTCAGCAATTAAAATCATATTATGTTAAATGTCGTCTAGGCATTTATAAAGTCAATTAATTTCTGTAGCGTGCACACATTTGTTTAGTAGTACTAAAATACTTTAGACCCTTTGCCAAGTGGCATGGGGAGCTGATGATCAGTCTAGCTGGTCAGTATAAATCTAGTTGATAATGACGCTGTCATGGCGTATTATACATACGTGACGATGACGAATTTTGCCTACATCGGCAAAATTTGCTGGTAACATTCAGCGAAATTTACTAAGTACAATAAGCCAGGTTACTGTTACAAGCTTTATGTGTAAATTCTTCCTACATGATAATGTCACAAATTTGATTTTTACAAGATACAAGGACACTATCATATATATTCATTATTTGATAGATGGAACTATAAAATAACTTCCCACATTGAACATTTCAAGACAATCAGTAGGTTACAGAAGCAACTAACCATTAGAAAAATATTGAAATAATGCGACCTGTTCATTCATGCAAAGATGATGATGTTACAGTAACAGCTGCAACACACACAGCGGTGAGAAATACAAAGACAGGAGCAGACGACTCTCATGAAAGTGATATCTCTGATAATGTGAACATATTTTTCTAAACCATTAAGTCACGATATGCACAGCAAATTTTGCCCAACGTCCCGTTCAATCATTTAAAACTATTCCATTCGACCAGGATGTGTACTACAGAAAAACAGTTGATGCTACAAAAATTAAGAGACAATAGCCCGGTTTCTAGCGTTGTAAGTCCTCAGATATACCGCTGTGCCACTGGGGCCGACAAGAAAATTGTATAATCAATGTTATCTGAGAATTTTATATAAGTCAGTCGCAAAACAAGGGTTTGTATGTTTAAAATGTCATGCAGTTCCTCGGTGAATCATTTATCTCGAACAGACAATACAGCGACATAAAGTATTCACTCGCAATACGTTGGTGGCCCCAAGAGATCAGTTTTTGCTTATGATTTAATGTCCTTCTACCGGTGTGTGCACGTGGAATACTAATGGTGTTCTCTTTCTTTGTGTGAAATGAGGTTTTTCAGCATGAATTTCACACCTACCTCTATCAAAAATATTCAATGGAGTCAAGTAACCACCTAGCAAACGGGTTGAAACCACAACGTATTTCGTTCCCGTTCACTGGGCTATTTTCTGTATCAACTACGAGGAATCAAGTCCCGGATTTTAGCGTTTTAAGTCTGTAAGCTTACCATAGGGGACATATCATGCTATAACTGTAAACAGAATTCGAGAGGCAATCACAGTGTTTACTTTAAGAAAATATCAGAAGGTGGTGTTATAAATGTATATATTTTGACTGTCATATACTATAGTAGCGTAACAAAACAATATTCTCAAAAAAGATTTATTATTTTTCTATTCTATTGTCTAGGTCCCTTATGAAATAGGTAGAATCTGCATCAACTATGAATGCTATTGATTGGTTACTTTGAAGTTTTGAAGCAGTTATAAATAATTAAAACAACAATGTAGAATTAGAGGAAGTCAACTTCTGTACAATGACATATCTGAAAGTTGCATAATGCCATTTTGCCACACTGGTGGCGCTATTGTCTTTAAGAAGGTTACTCACCTTTACTGTTACAAGAATAGAAACTTAATGAGGTGTTTACCAGTTTGATATAGGCTTGACTTACTTGACGTAATCCTGTAGACCCCCAGTGGAGCATAGGGCCGCAACAACACCTCGCCAACGGACTCTGTTCTGGGCTGCCCTCCTCAGCTAGGTCCATGCCATTCCGGCGGCCTTCGCTTCACTCCCGACCAATCTCCTCCACATCTGTTTTGGCCTTCCAGCTTTTCTTTTCCCTTGTGGGTTCCAGTCCAAGGCCTGCCTTGTAACGTTGTCAACTGGTTTTTGCAGTGTGTGTGTCCAATCCAGCCCCATTTTCTTTTCCTGATGTCTTGGCTGACTTGGTTGGTCCTTTTTCATAGCTCTGTGTTTGAGATCTTCTCTGGCCACCTGATGTTTAGGATGTGTAGCAGGCACTTGTTGATGAACGTCTGTATCTTGTTGGTGATGGTGTTCGTAACTCGCCATGTCTCGGACCCATACAGGAGGACTACTTTTACATTTGTATTGAAGATGCGGATCTTGCTGCACAGGGATAAAGCTTTTGAGTTCCAGGTGAGTCGCAGAGTGTTGAACCCAAGCCTTGCTTTGTTGATCTGGCTCCTAACGTCTTTGTCTGCACCACCATCTCTGCTTACTATGCTTCCAAGGTAAACGAAGTGCTCTGTTTCCTTGATGTCTTTTTCCTACAGCTGCAGTGGACGCTCTTGTTTGTTGTTCAGCCGCATCACCTCCGTCTTTCTGATGATGATCTTCAGGCCAGTCTTTCCTGCCTCCTCAGTGAGCCGGGTGAGCTTGGACTGTGCATGCTGTTGCTTGGTGGACAGAAGGCTGACGTCGTCTACAAAATCCAGGTCCTCCAGCTGTTTGGTGAGAGTCCA
>NW_013669014.1:112238-115038 GCF_000517525.1 Limulus polyphemus
GAAGATCGTATACAGAGGAGACTGCTCGATGATGATGTGCAGAGTGGCAATGTGGTCTGTACACGAGCTATCTTGTCTAAATCCTGCGTACACTGCTCTCAGTCTTTTGTCTAGCGCCTCTTTCAGTCTCTCCAAGATGATTCTAGTCAGCACCTTGCTGGGGATGGACAGCAGCATGATTCCTTGTCAGTTGCTGCACTGGGAAAGGCCTCCTTTCTTGGGCAGCTTCACTAGGTACCCAAGCTTTCAGTCAGCGGGCACTGCTCCTGCTCCCAAATCTTCCGCAGGAGAAGATGTAGTGCCTCTGCTGCTGCTGCCACGTCTGTCTTGAGAACTTCCAGCGGGATGGCGTCAGGACCTGCTGCCTTGCCGTTCTTCAAGGACTTGATGGCTTTGATGATCTCTGCCTTGGTTGGTGGGTTGACACATAGGGGCTCCTCTGCTGGTGGTATGTCAGGAGGAGCTGGTGGTAGTGGTCGGTTCAGAATCTCCTCAAAATGATCTACCCACCATGCTCTCTCTTTTACATTGCTTGTGATGGTTCTTCGCTGTTTGTCCTTGACTGGCTTACTTAGGTTGAAGCTCTTCCTTGACAAGGCACGCGTGATTTCATAGTCTCTTTATGTTATTCAGACTAGCTGCAGCTTCTGCCTCCTCTGTCAAACCTTGTATGTATTGTCTTGTCGTATCTTGCACTTCTTTTCACTTCTCGGTTTGTTTCCCAGTACTCTGCTCTTAAGTCTCCCATCACATGTTGGTCCTGACATCTATTAATCTTCTGCTTCAGTTTTCTCCTCCTCTCTATCTTCTCCAATGTTTCTTTCGACATCCACTCCTTCTGCTCCCTCTGCCTCTTCCCCAGTACTTTGGTACAAGCGGTCTTCCAGGTCTTCTGTAAGTCAGCCCAGTGGTTCTCTGTTGTCTCTTCTACCAGATCTGTCAGCGCCTCAAAACTGTTTGTTAAATCTTGCTGACATAAGTCTTGCTGAGACGGGTTCCCATGCCATCAATGCCCTTGTAGCCTCTGACGCCAGTAGTAGCGCGACTCCTTGGGTGTGGTCGTGGTCTGCATCTTCATGTCCGGAGTAAATGATGGTTTCACCTGAAGACAGTCTGGTCTGGCTCCTTCCATTCCATCGGGTCTCACATAGTTCGAGAACCTTGATGTTGTATCTTCTCATCTCACTGGCCACTTGTGCTGACTTGCCACTCTCATACAGGGTTCTGATGTTCCAGGTCCCTATCCTGGTCTTGGCCTTGGTCGTAAGAAGACTTGTCGGCGAGCTGGCTTCCCAAAGGCTTTCACCAGTCCGCATCATGGGCCCCACCGAAGAGGAGTCTTCCCGTCCAAGCAGCTGCTGGGATGAAGTTGTTGCAGTTTCTGTAGCAGGTTGTTTTTACAGGGTGGAGTTGCTAGCCCCGCGCCCAACCCTCCTCCTTTCTCATCCTGGACTTTGGACCAGGCAATGGTGGAGTTTGATATAGGCTTAATTAGACTTTATTTTTACTAATTTTATCTAAATCTTTGTGCCTTCAGAATTTATATTGTGGTTTATACGTCAGTTGTGCAAGTTTGTAAAAGTGGTTATAAGAATTGTAAAAATATAAAGTATTTATTTTTATTTAAATTTCATCTTCGTGTGAACAATGGCAATCTAAATTCCTCGAGTATTTACGTTAAACAGAAAAGTCTATCGAGTATATGCTCGCATAGGAAAGGTATGTTTGTCACAATGATAAATTCTTTGTAAACGATAAGGAAGGTGAATTTAGTGGGAAATTGCTCAAATTAACAAGCAGTGCTACATCAACAATGAAAATCAAGGAGTTAAGAGCACTAAACAAAGTAGAAGACAGAACAAGAACAGTTGGATAGAATTATGGAAGAAAACTGTTCACAGTCTTGTGATAAATACATATTTAGGTTTCAAAACAACCAAAAACTTTATCATCTACTTCTCATTGTGTATTATCTAGGAAATATGCAATCAGAAACTTCTAAGCACAGCTGAAGTGTGCGAAAAACTGTTTTAACAGCTAATGATATGTAAGGTATCTAAATTTATTATATAGCTTGTTTAACAAAAATCAAAATAAATATTATGATGCGGCTATGAAGCTTAAAAGTAATTAACATGAGTAAATTAGCTTTGAGCCTAGCATGGCTTGATAAAAGAGTAGCCCAAGAGTTGGTGGGAGGTGATGTTGACTAGCTACCTCTAGTTTTTCAATGCTAAATTAGGAACCGATACCTGGAGAGGAGATGGGCGCCATCAGGTAAATCTGTCCGAGAATAACCAATGATGCATCAGCATCTAAGGTACCTGAACGGTCATAATTATATTTCTAATAAGTCTTTAGTAATAATGAAAACTACACACAGTTAGCAACAGCCTTCAAAAATATGGCAATAGTCTTCCTAGCAAACCAAACAAATAATACAGACATACTAGCAATTATAATCATACTCATCAAAAAGCAGCTACAACATCTGATACCACATGTCATTACCAAAATCATGAAATACATAATATCACAATAATCATTACTAAGAAGCTTAAATGGCCACATAATACTAGGCAAACTGATTATCTGATGCAGATCTAGCTCTATTTTAAAGCTATATTTATGTGAAAATGGGATTGTGTGTGTATGGAACTATATAGAACGCACAGGACTGTATATGCAACCATATATAAGCGAAGCATGGTGAAAGTGTAGAAGTTAATTGTTTGTTTTGGAATTTCGCGCAAAGCTACATGAGGGCTATCTGCGCTAGCCGTCCCTAATTTAGCAGTGT
>NW_013669014.1:115526-118900 GCF_000517525.1 Limulus polyphemus
TTATATTATTTGTCATTTTGATTCACCTTGTTTCTGTAGTTTTTTGGCGATCCCTATTCCCCCTTTTTAAATTAACAAATTTTAATTATCTCGTTTCTTAAGATTATTGATGTCCATTTATGGAGAATAAATTTTAAGTTACTTATGTGCAAATGCATTCATTTGAATGTTACATATTTTTCACAAATTTACTGTTGCAGTGGCTATTTTTCCACACAACCATCATTTACTGAGCCAGGTTGTTTTGTGCTTGAGGTTTGGTGTAAACACGTGTTTAACAAGCTTTGAGTACAAAGGAAGGCTCTCACAACAACATCACATATATTATGTATTTATAGCCACATAAATCAACTTTGAATGAAAAATAATCAACTTTTTTAAATAAGCCATGTACATTCCCAGCATTTCATATAGTATGCATGTATAGGCCGATTTTGCTGTAGGCTTATAAAACAAAACTATGAATAATAAATTAATTAATAATAAAATAATACCAAAATACGCACTCACAATTTCAGCGAAGTACGAAAATTAGTATAATAAATCACCACTAACGAGAGTGGAGTGGTAATTGTCTTCTGTTAGAAAACTCACTGAAATAGTCCCAGAAAACCTGGTAGAGACAAAGTACAACAGTGAACTCGAAAACAAGGGATGTTTTCAATGGTGGAAAGTGAAGAACTTAGAGAAATTCTTCAGGGCTTAAAAACTTGAATTAATTTTAAAACTACCCTTTGACATACTCAGTACTGCATTCATTAATATTGTCCAGGTTTCAGTAAACTATTTGTAGCCGTTTCTATGTAGGCGGCTTGTAAAGCTATAATCAATAATAATAAGGCTGGAGACACTGTTGTAAATATACACATTGATTACTCTAATAAAATCAAGCATTTCTGAGTTTATGACTAGTATAAAGAGGAGCATTTCTAACTAGTCTAACCATACCATGCTTAAATAGCTTCTACATTTCTGCGATGCTTAAATGGCTCTAAAGAGATTATGTTGATGGCGAAGAAGAACTTAAAAAATTTTAGAGGGTGGAAATTTCGACTTTTGAGAATCAAATTTAAAATAGTCCTACAACCTTCGCAGGAGTTTGTTTAGTAGCTGTGTGTAGATTTTGGCGCGGTATACCTAACCGTTTTTCTGCAAGCTTCGGTGCTTGAATGGCTTTGAAGAGAAACTTGGCCAGTAACAATGAAAAACTGATAAAATCTATCCATTCTCTTGCAAGAATCAAATAATTCTATGATCTGCGCCGGAGATTTTTTAGTAGGTTTCCTCATGTTTAGATAAAATATTTATAGCCGTTTCATCTGTAGGGTTGTGAAACAAAAATAATATGAATAATAATAATAATATGAAGAACAAATTGATGAATTTCGAATTTTGTCTAACAATCAGAAAATCAGTTGTTTTTGCTATTACCAATAATTTAGTAGCTTTGGCCATTGAGATAGAAGGTTTTCAGTGTTGTTTCAAGAACGATCCTACTTTTTAAGATGACTTTTGCTCGTATGTTCTATTAGAATTTTTGTGAAATTCCTGGGCAATTCCTATTATGAGTGATTACCAGGTTTCCAGTGTCTGGGACTTTTTTGACACAAGGAGTGACACTGTAATGGCCCTGGATCAGTTTAAATTACAATAACACATTATAGACAAACAAAATTTTTTATAGTTTATATAGTTAAAATATGAAAAATAAATATAATAGCACCTACGCTGTTTTTCATCTGCTCAAAATAAAAATTATTATTCTTTGTTTTCTCTTTTGCAATTGGAAAATTTCAATTTGGCTGCCCAATCACAGATTAGATGAAGAAAACGAAGCAGAGAATGAGGGAACACTGTGTTACGTCTCCGTTCGTTAATTAATTTTTCCGTAAATTCTGTCCGACTAAACTTTAGCGACACAAGTCCTTTCTTAATAAAACTGGTTTATTCTTTCCGAATACAACTTTATCGATACACTTATTTTCAACAGTCACGCTATAACAACGAACGTGCTCAACTTCAACAATACTATCTGACTGCAGTTCAATTACTCACTACCCACACACACACTGTCCCATCACGTTGTGAGCGCCTTATATATATACGAGACTAACATATATCTAGTAAATGCTAGGGCATTCACGAAGGAACAGGATATTTCTAGAAAATAGGTGGCATGACACTAGTCACGTGACCTTGCTGACGCAACACTGCCCCTCCTTAGTATTGTTCGTCCCGAACAATAGCCACATACAATAGACCAATAACAATTAACAATAACTTAATTAAATGTACAGAATTACAGTCACAAAATTACAATTCAACAAAGTTTCTTCATTTTATGGGACATATCTTCTTCCTTACTGGTCTCCATCTCGGTGGCTTCTGCTTCTTGTGGGGTTCATCTGCTTCATCAGGAAATGTTCTATCGTCGATAACAGTCACATCAGTGGTAGTAACTTCATCAAGAGCTTCACCATTTCCCTTCTCAAAACTGAGTAGAGTTTCTTCTTCGACGATGGCTTCTTCAGGTGGCACGTCTTCAGCAGCATCATTTGTTCTGTTGTCCACTTCGTCCCAACTGAAGTGTCCTGGACCAGGATAACGCCAAAGCCTGTTGGCATGCGCCACTTTTGGCTTACCTCACCGACCACATTTTACCTGAAAAGTCACATCTGAGAGACGATCCACTATGTCATATGGGCCTTCCCATGGGGAAGACAACTTAGGAGACTTCCCTTTGGTCTTCCTGGGATTATACAACCATACCTTGTCTCCTGGTACAAAGCTGACTTCATTAGATCTCTTATCATAAGTTAACTTCATCGAATTAGCAGACGTTTTCAAGTTTGAACGCACTTGATGGTGGATATCATCCATCCTTTCCGATAACACTTTCACAAACTCTGACACATTTTCAGGCAACTCTTCATAAGGTGGGCGTCCTTTATGCTTGGGTCTCCTTTTATCACTACATGTACTGCATGTCCTGCACCATTCTTCCACATCTCGACTCATACCTATCCAGTAAAATCTTTGTCGTATGTGACTCAATGTCTTCTTAATTCCGAGATGTCCTCCTGTTAAATTATCATGGGATTGACGCAGCACAACTTCCCGGTAACTTCCTCGGTATAACTGTTTGCCAAGTCGTCACTTTCCCATCTCCATACAAGAATATCATCTTCAAGCTTTAATTGGTCCCATTGCACCCAATAGTGCTTTGTCACAGGGCTTAGACTAGACACCTTCTCCCAAGCTGGGCGCAAAACACTTGCTTTTAGGAAATCAATTATAGGCTTCAATCTTGGTCTTTCTCCTGTTCTGCTTTGACATCCATATTTGGCTCCACTTCACCATCATCAACTTTTTCA
>NW_013669014.1:119848-122948 GCF_000517525.1 Limulus polyphemus
TTACTCACTACCTACACACACACTGTCCCGTCACGTTGTGAGCGTCTTATTATACGAGACTAACATATATCTAGTAAATGCTAGGGCATTCACGAAGGAACAGGATATTTCTAGAAAATAGGTGGCATGACACTAGTCACGTGATCTCGCTGACGCAACAACTGTATCGTGTGATTTGTCTTTGTAGGGTAATTAATTCTTCAAACAAAAACAAAACCATAAATCTCAAACTTACAGTGAGGTACAGAGAAACTTTTACTGTTTCTGATAGAGACAAAACATAAGGCTAAAAACTGGGACAATCTCAGTTTTTACTGGGACTTCTTGTAACCCTAGTCTTATATGTCCTATGTCTTGTATACTCTGCTGCTATTGTTAAGTTTGATGATTCATTGACCCATTGTATCTAAAATGAAATAGCAGCTTATTCTCATGATCCTTTCAAGGCATCAGGAATAAACAGTACATGAAAATTAATTGCAAGTTTATCGCTAAACTCACAATCATGCATTATAGATATGTCTATCTAACTCAAACTACATTTTGGACACGTATTTATAGCCCGACCTAGGCCCAAAACAATCCACATACTACCAGATCTTATGATACAATAATACTCAATTAAAACAACGAGAAAGATTTAGAAGGTTCGAGTAACATGATGCAATAATACAACAATCGCCAATTCACAACAATTGAACTGCACAAGGTATGATTCAAAAACAGTTACACAAACAAACTTGCGATAAACTATCTCTTCTAAAACTAAACCAAGGTCAAGAAAAAATTGATTTGTTTCCAGTTGCCCTAAAGGTTTTTCAATAGTTCTCCCTAAAAAAATAATAATAATTCACCCACGACCCTTATGAAAAACGCCCTTTGATTATTTTTTTATTTTCATTAAATTACTACACCAATCTGCTACCATATTGTGCAAGGTGAAGTTCATAAGAAACCACGTCTTTTATTGGTTAGTTGGTATGGTGTGTCAATGCTCTTCGCTAATTAAGCTGAGTTTCCATTCAGACAATGTCAAACATTTCAACATGGTGGCTAGAATATTGACTGTCATATTTAACAAATGCCCACATGTTTCCGTAAAAAAAGACAGTGTCACAGTTTACTGAAACAGTCAAAGACTTGTTCGATTCATACCATCCTAAACTACATTCGAATGATTATGAGCAGACATAAACACATATTGATCTGAACGAAGCTTTAATGGACATTGAGATAGACGAATTAGTAGATACAAGTCCTTTCTTGATTAAACCAGTTTATTCTTTCTCTATACAAACTTTTAGTTTGTTTTGAATTTCGCACAAAGCTACACGAGGGCTATCTGCGCTAGACATCCCTAATTTAGCAGTGTAAGACTAGAGGGAAGGCAGCTAGTCATCACCACCCACCGCCAACTCTTGGGCTACTCTTTTACCAACAAATAGTGGAATTGACTGTCACATTATAACGCCCCCACAGCTGAAAGGGCGAGCATGTTTGGTGAGACGGGGATTCCAACCCGCGACTTTCAGATTGCGAGTCGAGCACCCTATCCACCTGGCCATACCGGGTCCAAACTTTTAGTACACAGTAATTCCACAGTCAATACGTTTCTCGTCACTTTAAACTTAGTAACTTTTATAATACATGCTATAAATCACAGTGATTCACACACGTTACTTACCGTCACTACTGTTCGCTTATTTAATTATCTATCTATCTCTGGCTTCTCTGCCAGGCTTATATACTCGAATGCACTCGGGCCTTCCCAATCATTCATGATCATTCGAGAAATATCATGCACGCTACCAGCGCCAAATGCGTCAGCAGCGTCACGTGACTTTCGCTGTCGTAACAATATATATAATCCATGTTAAGTTTTATGAGTGGATGTTATTTTAATCATTACTGTCTAGATGAATAATTCAAAATTTTAAAAACGGCCTGTTAAATTGTTTATTTGTTTTACAATTAAGCATAAAGCTACACAATGGGCTATCTGTGCTCTGCCCACCACGGGTATCGAAAACCGGTTTCTAGCGTTGTAAGTCTGCAGACATACCGCTGTGCCACTGGGGGCTGGTGTATTAAATAAGCATAAATAAAGAAAATATTAAATACTGCAATTGTATACATCATGCAAACTGAGTGAGTTTTGAGGATGTTTATCAATGCCCAACTTTTTGATGATATCACACCTGGGTTAGAGATGACGATTTCTTTCTTGTTGCTTTCCAATAACACAGCGGCATATTTGTGGACTTACGACGCTAGAAAACGGGTTTGATACCCGTGGTGAGCAGAGCAATATAGTCCATTGTTTGGCTTTGTGCTTCAACTACAAACAAACAATTCTTCCTTGTTGTTCAGTTGTTTATTCATTTTAGTTATAGATATAAGAAAGATCAACGGATCTCAAACAAAAATTAATTCCATGAGCTGCAAATACTCTTAACACAACCACTGAAAGACAAGCTGTTTCATTTCTCTATACATTATGAATAGGCAAGGTACTCAAACTTTAGTAAATGGACAACCCCTTTTAATTTCAATTTTTTTCGGGACTCCCCAACCTATCAATGTTTTTTGTTTTGAGAAAGAAAAAATAATCAGTCTACATGAAAAGCTTTATCCCAAAGTTAAATATTTTAACTTATATATAACTTAATTTTACAAAAAATAGTTTTTGTTCTATAAATCATATTTTCTTAAATATTTTTTATGAAATTTCGGAAATGACTGTTGGACCCCTACAGAAGTTGAGAAAGCAATTTTGGATTGGTCAGGCAACGAATATTGTGGAAAGCCACTTTGGCATGCAAAGTATGTCATTGCTAAGGGGGTCTGGGATGCTCTGACATTGAATTTTGTGTTAATTTTACTACACTTTATTGAAAGTATTAATTATTTGAAAGCATTTCTTTATGATTCACTAAAATAGGTGCTCATTGGCACTTATACTCAACCTAGCTATAAAGTATAAGCAAGCACAAACATTTGCAGACAACACGTAATTTATTATGCATTGTTATAATGATTCATACATATTACTATAAATTCGATGACGAGGAACCCACTTTGAGAATAATAATGGTTGGAA
>NW_013669014.1:123719-128361 GCF_000517525.1 Limulus polyphemus
TAACAGTAAATGTACAACGTTTCGACAAGGTTTTGTCATCATCAGGTACTCACGTCATTATTAGTCTCAAAGTGGGTTCCTCGTCATCGAATTTATAGTAATATAATAATGGCTGGAGACGGCTTGAATGGGTAATGAAGAAAAACTTTAATATAAGTTTAACATAACAGTAAATGTACAACGTTTCGACAAGGATTTGTCATCATCATGTACACCTTGTCGAAACGTTGTATATTTGCTGTTATGTTAAACTTATATTAAAGTTTTTCTTCATTACCCATTCAAGCCGTCTCCAGCCATTATTATATTACTATAAATATATCTATTTACCTAGAAACAGTTTTCGAAGTGCAAGTTAAGTTTAAGAAGCCCTTCAGTTACTGGGACAAAATGCCTATGCGACTACTGCCTGGCCTGTCGGACCTGTTCCGGCGCGCATACTGGGAGTTCTACGGACATCAGTTTGAGAAACACAGTACAGACAACGTAAAATCACGTTCCGACGAGTATAACAAGTACTGTCTCCAAATGACGTTTCATTTGTGCGAAATCTGCGGCTGCGTTTATACGTCACGTACCTTGTGACAAACAATGTTTGTGTTAACACTATAACCGTCGTGATGGTAGGATTTGAAAATTGAAAGTACGCGAAAAGTTAAATGTATCACTTTACCAGAAGACGATATTGCTGGTGCGAAATTATTCAAAAATGTATTGAATCATTCAGTTACTCAATTAAAAGGATGGTTGATGTGCAGAAACTTGCCTACAGGTGGTACGAAACGTGACTTAGTGAAACGGTAAATATAAATCTATTCTCGATTCCCATTGCTATGTCCAATCTTATTATTAATGATGAATTAAAATATTACACGTGGTTAATCTACAACAAATAGTATTTTAATTATAAAGTATAGAATTAATTTGTGAGATCATAATAAACTGTTTTCAATACGGAAAACAGAATCTTTGTTGCAAGTATGGTAGCTAGGTCTACCCAAATTAGTTATAAAACTCTTCACACATTGACCGAGTTCCGTGCTTTATAATTTATTAGATATATAGTAGTTCACTAAACCAGTCTTAACTTTGTTAAAAACAGATTTATACAACCTGTTATTTTATATTCATCGTACATAAAATGTTACTTGTTAGATGTTTGTTACAGTTGTAGGATAAATATTGTATTAAAATCACTGTTGTTGATTTTTTAATCGGTGTCAATGATTGCATTTCGTCAAAAAAGGACTAAGATATTTGTATTGGAATTGCCAATAGAAAATGGTATGAACAGAAAGTTGATTTTTGCACTCAGCTATGTAAATCAAAGAACCATCCTCTAGTTTTGCCAATCAATGGTTGGAGAAATTTTCCATCTATTCATTCCATGCACATTTATTGGGGTCGCATATTCTGTTACCTGATTGAACATACTCATCAAAATAACATCTTTGTAAAGATATAGACTGCAGTGACTGTGAATAAAATGAAGATGAAAGTCAATCAAATGTTTTAAACACGGTTAAACTTTTAAGGAGGGGAACAGATATATATATTGAAAGTGGACATGTCAAAGATATCCAAGACTATTTATTTAGTGACCACTATTTTTTAAAAACTAAGATTATGGGCTCTTTTGACATAAAATTGTCTAATGTGTTGGCAACATTGCCAATAAAATCTAGGTTTATTCGAGATGAAGCCTGTGATTGTAAGGCATCTGCTTGAGTATGCTGTAGTCATGTAGAAACTTTGCTTATTGCACTTAATGATTACACTAAAAAATGGATTTGATCCAGGTTCACTGTCAAGGTCTCCATGTCTTTGGAATAAGTGTAGACAGAAGGAAAAAAAAAAAGTCCACAAGCACTTCATAAGGCTTTCTATACTGGTGTTAATTGTTGTAAAAAGCCTGAAAACAATATTATTGAAACTGATCCTTGGCCTGTTGTTACTCTCATTAAAATACATTTTATGCTGATGTGAAAATTTTTTATAACAGATCTTCAAATGCTGTCTGCATCTTTAAGAAAACTATGGGGGAAAACACTACTAGAATTAGAATACCAGGATTATTATATTAGTGAGGAGAGGACTAATATTATTCACAAAAGGACAAATTTATTTGTATTCAATATTCCATCTGCTATTCATGTCTGTATGGTGGAGAACAATGAATGCACATCTGGGTGAACACATTGTAGATCTATTAGAGTTACAGCTTCTATTTGCAAAGATATTTGTAGCATGATTATTTCATTAGTTAGATAATGGTTTATAGCCTCTCATCTTTGAAATTTATCTGAAGTTAAAACCATTGGCATGTTGTATGGCACTATGTACGAGGCTGAAGCATGAAAAGAACATGAACAGGCTAATGTAGCATCATTTAAAGTGATAAGAACAGGTTATTGGGTAAATGAAAAATATCCAGTGTAGATATTTTTCAGTTGGATTATTTTATGACACAGATATGGTGTTGAGAGGAGCTAACTATGATTTGAGATTAAATGTCCACTAGCATTGAAAATTTTTCACCTGAAAATTACTAAAGAAAACTGAACTAAAAAGCAGTATAACACATTTTGTTGTGGGTGCATGGGATTGGAATACCAGATTCTTGAAAATAAAGAAAAACCATAAATTTCAAATGGCAATTACTGACCACAAGTTGTACAGCTTTGTTGTTTGGTCACCACAAGGTACATTAGTGGAGAGAATATTTTTTGATAAACTATTATGGAGTGAAATACCCAAGTTAAAAAAAGGTTTAGCTTTTATTCCAGAGTTCTTTGAAATGAAAGTTCCAATAAAACTTACTCTAATTTTTTCTAAAATATCAATAATGTGTTCATTTTTACTATAAAATGTTATGGTTATAATAGAAAATAATAAATTGTGATTTGCTGAAATAACTATATTTCGTTTACTGAAACCGTTAAGATGAGTATTATATATGTTTTTGTGTTTACTGTAAGTTAGAATATTAAAAGTATGTACATTTTCATTTCTTCAATAAAAAATTGAATGGTAAAAAATTGTCCCTACTTCGTGAAGTTATAAAAGTTAAAGTGTAAAAAGTGAAAAAAAGTTCACAGTAGATGATTTTTCAACAGTTGAGTTAATTTTTATGTCAAAATAAATATATTTTTAAACTTCTTTTAAAATAACCTGTCATAATAGTCTTTGATAACTGAATGTTATCTTTTACAGTTAGTCTTTCTTGCCTGGAAGAATATTACTTTCAAATCATGAGCAGCTTAAAAGTTAGAAATAAACATTGAAAAAACATTCAACATTTAATATAATGGGAATAACTGAAACTTGCTTAAACATAGATGATTTTGATGACAATAATTTCTTTGAAATACAGGGTTACAGGCTATTTAATAGGGATGGAGTACTAAAGAGGGGGGAGAAGGAGTGGCTTTATTATGTAAAATGTGAGTTACATCCTGTTGAAGTTGAGGATATCAAAGATAATAGCAAGGATATTGAATCCATTCTATTAATGGAAAAAAACTTTTAATGGGACTTTTTACGGACCACCAAACGTTACTGATGAAATTATTGAGATTTCAGCTGTTAATGAAGTCATAATTATGAGTGATTTTAATTTTGGGCATATAGGTTGGAAAATGCTATAGTCAAACTGTGAGGGGGAAAGGTTTTTGGAAACTATTTGAGATGGCTTTCTTCACCAATTAGTCAAGAAACCTACAAGAAGCAATGCTATTTTAGATTTATTGTTAACTTCAAATATAGAAATGATCGAGAAGGTGGAAATCTGAGTGCAAGTGATCATTGCTCTATAAGGTTCAATGTTTTGCTGCATATGGAGATAAGGAATAATGATATTTTGGTTGCAAATTTAAAAAAAGCAAATATTGAAGGGATGTGACAAAAATTATCTGTTATGAATTGGGCAGATGAGTTATTTGGAGACACTGATCAGATGCGGAAAATTTTTAAAGATAAATTTTTAAATATTAAATGTAAAATTCCTTATAGAAAGAAAATGGTAACTGCAAGTAAAAAACCATGTTTATTCACAAAGAGTATAAGAGATAAAATTAAAGAAAAGCATCATAAGTTTAAGAAATTTAAATTGACCGGTATGACAGGAGATTTAGAAGATCACAAAAGTTGGTTAAACAGGAAATTAGGACATCAAAAAGGATGTATGAGAAAAGGTTGGCTAAAAATATAAATATTAACAGTAAGGATTTCTTTAAATACATTATGGGTAAACAAAATGTTAGGATGGGGGTAGGACCCTTGAGGGATGATAAAGGAAGGCTCGTATCTGATGATTATGAGATGCTGGGTTATTAAATTTTAATTTTTCTTTGGATTTTACTAATGAAGTGAGCAGTATTCAAAATCTTGAACATTTGATAGATGGAAACAAGATGAACAAAATGACTGCATTAATTCTGAGCATGTTAAGAAAAAATTGGGAATTTTATAGAACCATAAGGCTCATGGGCCAGATAATATTTCTCCAAGGGTTTTGAAGGAGGTTAATGATTGGATATGTGAGCCACTTGCTACTATTTTTTGTCAGTCCCTGAATAGTGTGCAGGTACCAGAAGATTAGAAGTCAGCTAATGTGACTCCTCTTTTTCAAGGGAGGTGATTT
>NW_013669015.1:0-1049 GCF_000517525.1 Limulus polyphemus
CTTAACACACCAGTGTGTTTTGAGCCCCCTTTGTGGTATACTGAGGTTGTGGCAGCACTTCGGCAAAGTCGAGGTTCTTCCCCATCTCTTGGTTTACCCACGGACTCACGTTCCTTCTATACAGTGCTGGCCCCAAATCCATCCCATAGGATTGAGCAACACCACCCTGCACTTCCTTGGGATGTTATTTGGCACCGTGTGACGATGCGCCATGTTGACCAATACTTACAGGCCTTCAGTTGGCGTTTCGTTCACAATATTCTGCCTGTGAGGGAACGTTTGTTCCTGTTTAATATCAGTGCCACTGAGTCATGTCCTATCTGCCATGCACGGGTGGAGTCCATTCTACACCTCTTAGTCCTGTGTCCCATATTGGTGCGGGTTTGGGAATTTGTTGCTAGACTGTACACGGCCGATCACGGCCAGGACTATTCTTTAGCATGTCCCCTCTCCGGTTCCTAGTCACTTGACCTTTCAGTTTTACTATACCCTTTTGCTCTGCAAACATGTCATTTGGCTCATGAGGAACCGCTTCATTTACGAGAGAGTTCCCGTGACCTTCCAGAGCATATACGGTAAGGTCAGGTTCAGGCTGCTGCTCCGTCTTGAGGCGGATTTCCAGCTTCTGGGAACCGGAGAATTCTTTAACCGCTGGCGTCCTGGTGTTTCTCCCCTGTTCACCATTGAGAGTGAGAGGATTCAACTTGCACTTTGATTTGTATTCTCTTTACTCCAGTTAATTTCATTAAGACATTCTTAGTAATCCTTTTACTTAAACAATTTTTTATGATGTACATAATGCAAATAAATTACTCAGCTGATATTGCAAGTTAACGATTCCTTCACCATGTACATATTGTAAATAGAATGTTTTGTATGTATTGTAAATAGAGGGTTTTTGTTTTGTTTTATACATATTGAAAGGTTTTTTTTTGCTTTGTAGATATTGTTTTGGGAAAAAAAAATTTTTTCCACACTTTATAGATATATTTTTTGTATTAAATGTTTCGTTCATAATGTACAGATAATATCTTGTAATCTATTTGTTC
>NW_013669015.1:1803-3874 GCF_000517525.1 Limulus polyphemus
AAGATACTTGGAAGTTCGGTGATCTCTCAATATATTGAGAAAAAATTAAGAAAAAATACTTAGAAGTTCAGTTATATCTCAATATATTGAGAAAAAATTAAGAAAAACTACTTAGAAGTTCAGTTATATCTCAATAGGTTGAGAAAAAATTAAGAAAAAATATTTTGAAGTCAGTTGTCTCTCAATAGATGGAGAAACAAATAATAAGGAAAATACTTGTAAGTTCAGTTATCTCTCAATAGATGGAGAGAAAAATACTTGGAACTTCATTTTTCTCTCAATAGATGGAGAGAAACAATTAAGAAAAAATCTTTGGAAGTTCAGTTATATCTCAATAGATGGAGCAAAAAGTTAAGAAAATATACACTGAAGTTCAGTTATTTCTCAATACATGTAGAAAAGATACTTGGAATTTTGGTGATCTCTCAATATATTGAGAAAAAATTAAGACAACAATACTTGGAAGTTCAGTTATATCTCAATAGGTTGAGAAAAAATTAAGAAAAAAATACTTAGAAGTTCAGTTATATCTCAATAGGTTGAGAAAAAGTTAAGAAAAAATATTTTGAAGTCAGTTGTCTCTCAATAGATGGAGAAACAAATAATAAGGAAAAGTACTTGGAAGTTCAATTATTTCTGAATAGATGGAGAAAAATTAAGAAAAAATACTTGGAAGTTCAGTTACCTCTCAATAGATTGAGCAAAAAATTAAGAAAAACTACTTGTAAGGTCAGCTATTTCTCAAGAGATGGAGAAAAAATACTTGGAAGTTCACTTATCTCTCAATAGAAGGAGAAAAAATACTTGGAAGTTCACTTATCTCTGAATAGATGGAGAAACAAATAATAAGAAAAATACTTGAAAGTTACGTTATCTCTCAATAGATGGAGAAAAATATATGGAAGTTCAGTTATCTTTCAATAGATGTAGGAAAAATTAAAAAAATACTTCGAAGATCAGCTATCTATTGAAAGATGGAAAAACAAATAATAAGGAAAAGTACTTGAATATTTAGTTATCTCTCAATAGGTTGAGAAAAAATTAAGAAAAAATACTTATTTTCTCCATCTGTTGAGAGATAACTGAACTTCCACGTATTTGTTTCTTAATAGTTTCTCCATCTATTGAGAGATAACTGAAATTCCAAGTATTTTTTCTTAATTTCTTTTCTCCATCTATTGAGAGATAACAAAATATCTAAGTATTTTTTCTTAATTTTTTTAATTTATTGAGATATAACTGAACTTCCAAGTATGTTTTCTTAATTTTTTCTCCATCCATTGAGGGATAACTGTATTTCCAAATATATTTTCTCCATCTATTGAGAGATAACTGAACTTCAATTAAGAAAAAATAATTGGAAGTTCAGTTTCTCTCACGGGTAGAGAAACAAATAATAAGGAAAAATATTTGAAATTTCTGTTATCTCTCATTAGATGGAGAAAACAATTAAGACAAAATGCTTGGAAGTTCAATTATCTCTCAATAGGTGGCGAAAAATTACTTTAAGTTCAGTTATCTCTGAATAGATAGAGAAAAAATTAAGAAAAAATACTTGTAAGTTCAGTTATATCTCAAGATATGGAGAAAAATAATAAGGGAAAATACTTGTAAGTTCAGTTATCTCTCAATAGATGGAGAAACAAATGATAAGAAAAAATACTTGTAAGTTCATTTATCTCACGATAGATGGAGAAAAAATACTTGGAAGTTCACTTATCTCTCAATAAATGGAAAAAAGTAAGAGAAAAATACTTCGTGGTTCAGTTATCTCAATAGCTGGAGAAGAAATTAAGAAAAAATACTTGGAAGTTCAATTATCTCAATAGATTGAGAAGAAATTAAGAAAAAATACTTGGAAGTTCACTTATCTCTCAATAGATGTAGAAACAAATAATAAGGAAAAATAATTGGAAGTTCAGTTATCTCAATAGATTGAGAAGAAATTAAGAAAAAATACTTGGAAGTTCACTTATCTCTCAATAGATGTAGAAACAAATAATAAGGAAAAATAATTGGAAGTTCAGTTATCTCAATAGATTGAGAAGAAATTAAGAAAAAATACTTAGAA
>NW_013669015.1:4442-8978 GCF_000517525.1 Limulus polyphemus
AAAAAATACTTAGAAATTTTGTTATCTCTCAGTAGATGGAGAAACAAATAATAAGGAAAAATACTTGGAAGTTCACTTATCTCTCAATAGATGTAGAAACAAATAATAAGGAAAAATACTTGGAAGTTCACTTATCTCTCAATAGATGTAGAAACAAATAATAAGGAAAAATACTTGGAATATCAGTTATCTCTCAATAGATTGAGAAGAAAAATTAAGAAAAAATACTTAGAAATTTTGTTATCTCTCAATAGATGGAGAAACAAATAATAAGGAAAAATACTTGGAAGTTTACTTATCTCTCAATAGATGTAGAAACAAATAATAAGGAAAAATAATTGGAAGTTCAGTTATCTCAATAGATTGAGAAAAAAATTAAGGAAAATTACTTAGAAATTTTTTTATCTTTGAATATATGTAAAAAAGATTCTTGGAAGTATAGTTATCTCACAATAGATTGAGAAAAAATTAAGAAAATATACTTGGAAGTTCAGTTATCTATCAATAGATGTAGAAAAGAAATTAAGAAAAATACTTTGATCTTCAGTTATTTCTCAATAGATAGAGAAACAAATAATAAGGAAAAATATTGGAAGTTCAGTTACCTCTCAATACATTGAGAAAAAATACTTAGAAATTTTGTTATCTTTCAATAGATGTAAAAAAAGATTCCTGGAAGTACAGTGATCTCACAATAGATTGAGAAAAAATTAAGAATATATACTATGAAGTTCAGTTATCTCTCAATAGATGGAGAAATAATACTTAGAAGTTCAGTTATATCTTAATAGATGGAGCAAAAAGTTAAGAAGAAATACTCTGAATTTCAGTTATTTCTCAATAGATGTAGAAAAAATACTTGGAAATTCAGTGATCTCTCAATAGATTGAGAAAAAATTAAGAAAAAATACTTGAAAGTTCTGTTAATTCTGAATAGATGGAGAAAAAATTAAGAAAAAATACTTGGAAGTTCAGTTGTCTCACTAGATTGAGCCTGGTTTCTACTATTCATGTTTTTACTGTCTGCTTCGTTACGAGGAAATATCTATAATTAATGTTAAGCTTTAAATGAGCCATGCTCAATTTCAAGTTTGCTTTCTGCTATGAAAAATATAAAGGAAAATGTATCTGGAAGGTTAATTGGTTTTTCTAAATTAAATCTGCCGAGACCCAACAAGGATTGTTTGTTTGTTGAACTTCGTGTAAATCCACTTGAGGACTATCTGCGTTAGATGTCTATAATCTGAAAATGATAGACTAGAGAGAAGATAGCTGGTCAACACCACCCACCACCACTTTTTAGTCTACTCTTTAGTAACGAATCTTGGAATGGTCCGTCATATTATTATGTCCTCATAGCTAAAAGCATGTTTGGCAAGGGGTTTTAATTAGGCACAAACTATACAATGGGCTATCTGTGCTCTGCCCACCATGGGTATCGAAACCCAGTTTTTAGCATTATAGGTCCGCAGACATGCCGCTGTGTCGCCATAAATTGCAAGTCGAGCGCCTTAAGTACCAGGCTATACCAAGGTCCCTAATAAGAACGTAAGAAGTCTATATCGAAACATGTAGTCATTTTTGGGTTGTTTCCTGTTTTAATAAATTATTGTGTAATTATTTTGGTGTTGTACTCCCTTTAACTGATGAACTTGTATATATTTATTTTTTTGTAAATATGGTGCTCCGTCTTCGACAATTAGTTAATAGAAGTAAACGTTTAAGCTATGTATCTGTGATGTCTGACGTAGTTTCTTTGTGGGTTGCAACAACCTGTGTTAGTAATAATTGACTCATCTTAACATTTTGGCAAAATTCCTTTTCATTAGGACTAGATCTCAAATATTCACAATATAGACGCCTCCGATTCCGTGGAGAATTTAGGAATTATTACGTACGTTAAATACCAATATTCAGTGTGTGATTTAGGTGCAGCAAATAAAATGCAGGGTATTTTTACTAACCCAAATAGTTGTCGTATTTTAAAATCTCGAAATAAAATTATCCGGATAACATCGTTGCAGCAAGGGAACATCCCCAGTATGAAAAAAGCAAAACAATAAAAGCGCAGTTTTTTGAAACTGCGTTCGTCAACAGACTTTAAAACATTATCATATTCTATCCAAAATCAATACACTCGTATTACCAAAACGATACTTATCCTCATAAGAAGATCATCTTAATTTGGAATTAGGGTAATCACTCGGATTCCAATTTCCAGCACAAAGCAATCATCATATAGTGAAACATAAGCCAGTTCAAAACAAAAATAAATTTAATAAGTGTACAATATTGCCTGCTGCTGACCTATCAATATTAAGGCCAAAATTAATCTACATGTATGAAAAGTATAGTTTGACTTCCAAAGAGTTATCATGGACGTCACAGACTGAACTACAGTCACTACTCTAGCTATAAACGAGAAACAGCGGTCACCACAACACTTAAGTAAATAAGGCTTAAAAAAAACCTTGGGCTTCCTCTGTTCAATGCGAGTTTCAAAAAAAAACAAACTTTTAATACAATATTACTAAACATGTTAACTGCCAATCGATTTTAATAAGTGTGGAGGGAAAAAAATGCACCCCTGTTGTTTTTTTCTTTTCAAGGTATATAATTCACTACTTACAATCAACTAAGGCTATATGCCACTGTCCCAAATTTTGAGTTGGTGACCAGAGGTAAGGCAACCAGTCGGTAGCACTTTACCATCCACCATTAATGCTAAGGGGTTAACTGTCACTCTTATAACACACACAGGTTAAAGTGTGAGGAATATTTTTTGGTATCACACAGATTGGACTGCAGCTCCAAATTTCCAGAGCTCTAGCACAGAGCCAACCTTTGCCCCTCATAAATCAGATCTATGTACAAACAGATCTGAGGCATATTTTATGATTTACAATATTTCAACCAGCTTGAATTAAACCATGTTATTTTGGATTTTGCAAATGAATGGATGTACTATTAACAAAACTTTCTCTGCAAGGATGCGTTAAGTTACTGAGTACCAAAAAAGTGGCAAGTAAAAAGAACATCAATTGATGGGCTGTCAAATTACTCAACCTCTCATGGGGGGAGATTAACCATGACTCATGTTATGCATCAGATGCCATTTTTTAAAGTCCTGTAGCATTTTGAATAGCAAAATATGTTAATAACAAAGTTCTAAAGCTGATTTGTATATTTTAATATTATGTATATTTTTATACTCCATTTGAATAACTTAGTGCACCAGTAGATTCTGCCTCATCTCTTCTGTAGAACTGTATCGATTTCAATCACTACAGCGAATAATTTGTAAATTTATCCCAAGCAACCTTTAAAACAGAAAAAAATTGGGTGTATTTGAATGATTTCATTTGATGAAATAAAAACAGTCTACCATACTGTAACCAAAGACAAGTTGTTTTTTTTTTATCTACAAAACACCTGAAGTACAATAAATTGTAGTACATAATGAAAGGATACCAAGTCACTGAAGGACAAAAATTGTATCACGAAAACATGATTTATCACAACATCTAAGCTAATTGTAAAGCTGAACATGCTTTTAAAAAATGGATAAAGTAGATACTTTTAAAACCTACATAAACATAATTTTATTTTAATGTATGTTAAATGTTTAATTGATAAAACTGCTGGAACCACCTTTACCTTCATTTTTTACATCTTACAATGACAAGGATATCAAAAACACAAATAACTGTATTAATTAACTAATTTTGTGGGCTTGTTTAAAACCAGCTGACATTTTAATTCATCAAAGTGACAGTTAACACTTCAATAATACATTAAAGCTTATAGCTCACTGGGTCATTATATTTTTCATAATGAACATTAGCATGACATAAATAAAAATGACTAGTGTTAAATACATGATAATTTTTTTCATTGCTTTATTATTTCACCAAGTTAAAGGAGACTGGTAACACATTTCAAACATTTAAATAAATATTATCTCTGTACATTTTCATAACAGATGTTCTTTCATTGTGTTAATGACTAGATATTCTAGATATATACCAGTTTGCAAAAATGGTTGCAACTACATTGTATTCATAGTAATCTGTACAATAATCTTTAACTAATAAAGCTAATTTTGTGGTCTTACTGCTTTTTGATGTCAGAAATTAACATTTAATATTTTAATGTTTACTTTTGGGCTTTTTCAAAGCCTAAATTAAATATTCATTATAATGCCTCTGTCATATGATATCTAATACCTAATACATGTTCTTTTTCAAGGTAGAAGCACATTAGTAAAAAAGAACGAACATATACTGTGAAAATGAAAAACAAAACAAATAAGCACCCAAGAAATAATAAACTTGGATTATATTAAAATTGAGTTTTACTATTTTTTGGGGTAAATTTACTATTAAGTTAAACTTAAGAGGTCCCAAAAAATTTAGGAAATGTAAGTTTGATATCATTGTGTTTTACACAAATATACTCTTTTCTCCCGTACAGATATTTGTTGTTATCACATAATTCAAATACATGTATATATTAACTATATGCAATACTGTATAC
>NW_013669015.1:9978-22778 GCF_000517525.1 Limulus polyphemus
TACTGTATACTTTTTTTTCATGATGCAGCCACCTGTGTAAGAGGACCTTCTAAATAATCTGCTAAAGCTTGTGCTTTAGCTTTCAACATTCCTATACCAACATCTTCCTTGGCTTGAAGACATAACAACAAGTTAGCCACTTCAGTAACAACCACTCTTCCTTCCTGCAAAAGTTTAAAATACAAGGGTTAGATAAAAATAAACTAAATTCAATTTTATAAAGTAAAGTGCAGTATCAGACATAACATTTCTACCAATATTTTGAAAAGAAAAAAAAATATCCACTTGATATTTTCAAGTTTCTAAAAATCTTGAATTTCTTTCAGCTACGTAAACAACCAAAGGATATTCACACTTATGTATGTAATATAGTGTATTTTGTGTAAATCTGCATTAAAAGAGTTTGTAAGTTAAAGAGTGACTACCAAAACTTAAAATATACACGCAACAAACTCGCAGTTTCTGAATATTATTCTAACTATAACCAAATCTGTATGCAAGCAAACAACCAAAGGATATTCACACTTATGTATGTAATATAGTGTATTTTGTGAAAATCTGCATTAAAAGAGTTTGTAAGTTAAAGAGTGACTACCAAAACTTAAAATATACATGCAACAAACTCGCAGTTTCTGAATATTATTCTAACTATAACCAAATCTGTATGCAAGCAACATTGCTCGAGACAAATAAGGGATGATTGGGAATTGTAATATCACGGCAATAACAAGGCAAAACCACTTTTATAAATTAATGTCAATCATCTCTCTCAGTTCATCATTATATAGTGGTCTCATAAAATTCTGTTTTAGTTCCCACTTGGAAGTAAATAAAACATTTCAAAGTACTCCAAGTTTGTAATCGACCATGGCTTGATTTCGGAGAAGACATCTGGATGCTTTATTCACATGGAGAAACAGATAAATGGAGTCCAACCAATCACAGAAGGCTGTAGCAAATTGACTACAAGCGTCATTAGCAGAATGTACAACTGCTTCCAAATAAATGATGTTGTTACTCGTTGCTTAGACAGAACAGAATAACACCTACAACACAAGCAGATGAGTACCACCTGTTGATTCTAGCTCACTGCCACATGATGAAGGTTCCAAGATTAAATTGGGTGTTCACAGCGCTCCCTGCCATACGATGAAGGTTCCAAGATGCTACCATGTTCCCTACCATGCTAAACTGGCCAACATATTTCTTGAGGAGCAAAGGATTGACTGAACTGAGTGGCTTAATGCTACTGGATGTCGAACCTGTCGAGCATGTATGAGATGATCTTGAGAAACACACCATATTATATCAAGTGACTCCATACAGTAAAGATGTTCTAAAAATATCTCTTTCAGAGAAGTGCACAAAAAAAAAGACTCAGAATTTTATCAAAACTAGTGCCTGGTTGCCACTGCTGTTCAAGAAGACCACACTCAATATTAAAATGTCCTGAAGAATAAAAATGTTAATCCACAACCACCAATGTTCATTAACAAAAGTAGACTGAATGATAACTTGCATTTTAGTTTACATGACTGGTTGTCAGATGCTGGATTTGCATAAAAGATTAACTGAGAGGAATGACTGCCATTATATGATAACAATAGTTTTGGCTCATCATACCTATATTACAAGTTCTGAGCAGGGTATGTTCATGTTGTGTATACATGAGTATGGGGGAAATACAGGTTAAACTGGAGATTACGTTTAGTAAGTTTGGTTGAAAGAAATATTAACTTATATTTTTGTAAACACATACTTATAAATGAAACTACACTGTATCTTAATATATCTTATTTCTGAAAATGCATTAATTCAGCTAACAAAAGTATTTTCTCTTTGTATATAAAACTTTTTAAAATAAAATTTTAGGTTAATCATTATCATAATTGCTATAAATTTTGCACAAATTAACACAAAAAATAATTTAAAAAAATAATTTATCCATCTTATGTTTTAAATATAACATTTAAGGGACATGAAAAACTCAAATCTAGACCTGATTACTTAAATATTTATTGATCCCTTCCTTGAATCTATTGTATCCATGATATCTGAATGCAAACCATTCTAAAAGTCAAATACCCTGTCAGAAAAGTAAAACTGTCTAACCTGCCCAAATTTATTTTTGTGTCTCCTTGTCCTAATATTCTCACCATTAAATAGGTACAGAAAATGAAGCATTGATAACATATTATCAGTAACCTTAATACTCTTAAACACCTCAATTGGAGCACTTCTAACTTTTTTTTGTTTATCCAAGAAAAACAATATCGGGAATCTTAGTCCGTCCTCATATGACTACCATACCATCCCAGGTATCATCCTAATGGCCCTATAACTGTACAAGTCATACATTTTAGTTAACAATAACAGCTGCATGAAAATAAATGTGATCCTTATTTAAAAAAAGAATTTTATCTGGTATTATGTGAATTTTCTGAAATATGGCACACTTAGCTAAAAGTGACTTTACCTCACATTCTATGGCTATGAATTTTAACTGGTCCTCATTGAATGCAGCCCGGCCATTTTTCTCATAAGCTAACCAAATGTTGCTTGCAATGGCTGCAGTTACACGAGCATCTTTGTCTCCATAACCAGAGTAAGCCAGTAATGCTCCTTCCTGATTCAACAATCTGATATAAAAGAAAGTTTAAATTAAACTACACTGTATGTTAATAAATCTTACTTCTAATGACATTAATTCAGCCAACAAAAATATTTTATCTTTGCATATACAACTTTTTAAACAAAATTGTATGCTAATCATTATCGTAATTGCTAGAAGACCTTATTTATCCATCTTCTTTTGTAAATATAACATTTAAGGGACATCAAGGTGGTACATGATCCATTTAAAATAAAAAAGCACTAAAATCTAGCCCCGATTACTTAGATATTTATTGAGCCTTCTCATAATATTCGAATGCAAACCACTCTAAAGTCCAATCACCCCGATATATCACCCAAATCTATTTCAATAATCAACAGCACCAGCTTCAAAACTTGCCAATGATCTTTCATTTTGCTATTCATATCTTCAAACCATTAATAACACAGGCCTGCAAATTTAAACTTAATAAAAGTTGTTTTGGTTTTAATAACGGATTTTCCATAATACAGCTACGCAGATTTCTATCACGTAAGGATTTTTTTAGAAATCGGGAAGAAAAAAAAAATCTTACTTAGATCAAATTATTATTTTGTTTACCATAATGAACATTTTTATTATTATTATGTTTATTAACAAAAATATAAACAAACTGAAGAAAAGGGAAGAACATTGATGTTAAATGAATATGCATCTTCATTCATCCTAATTTTTTTTTGTGAAATCTATGTCCTTTAGTCTCAAAACTTGGTCTTTGTTGTGGTCTTTCTTTTATGTATTGCGTTATGACGTTTTGTGAAAACTTTGTATATGATGGAGAAAAATAAATATTTTTGGATTCAGCGTACAGGAATTACTGTAGAACATATAAAAATTTCAAGACAATAAAACCATCAAAGGCCTGTGTAATCAGTGGTCCTAGAATAGTATAAGAAATGGCAATGATACATCTTAAGAACACTTTAAAAAACAATATTTTTTTCTTAATACTAATATTTTACAAGTACTCATGCCTTTATTGTTAATGTAGTAAATACACACACACACAGAAAGTACACTACTAGCTAATACCAATGAGGGAAAGAATTACATATATAATTTTTTTTTAACACAAAGTTATAGCAGTTTTGAGAAATAGAAATAAATTGTTTTACAAATTATAATATGTATATTACATTAATTTTACTCTTTTTCATCATACAAAATCAAATTTAAATGTTAATGTGATATAGTAGAAGGATTGGGAACGTAAAGGGCCCTTAGAAATGTAATCTTGATACCCTTCTTCTAAGAAACATATCAAAACTAGAGACTAATTATAATTGTTTTTAGTTGTTGTTTTTTTGTCCAAGTTTACAGATATGGCTTTACATTTAACTATTCAAGAAAAACTGTATTTGTTGTTTACTGACTAGTGTGCAACCTGCTTTTAAACTATAAAGGTGTGGTAAATTGCTTCCAGTTTGAAAAAGTGCATTAACGTTTCAGTTCTACATACAAATAGAAAAATCTCAATGCATTTAAGCAACACATGTGGTTTTAAAAGTTCTTTTTTTTTTCCTCTTTTAAATATGTATTCCTTTAAATGTTTAAGATCACATGTTAAAATATGGTTTATTAAGTTTTGGATAATTAATTTCAATATGAACCATTTTACAACTTTTGTAGATATTTGCGGCTGACACCATTTTATTTTTTTAATATTAGGTATTCTCTTATGTGAAATTGATTACGAACTTTTCAAGTAACTCAAAAGCAGACTAGAGTTACGTTCTATAACTGAAAACATTGCTAACAGCAAGGATAACCAACTTATGAATCGATGTATTATAATGCTACTGGTTTCAGGCAATTCCACTATTCATCAGTATTCTTTGGCAGTAGCAAATTGAAATAACAAGATTAGGCTTCATATAGTGGTAGTGTATATTACATGTATTGTGTTGTTTGATGAGCTCTGGTATTGTGTGAAAGGCTTCATCAGCACTAGATATGGCAGATATAGAGTGGTCGACTTATTGTTATACATTCTTCTTTACTTCTACTTATAAAATCTCACAACGGTAAACCTATGTCTATATAGGTTCTGAAGAATATGTAGCATTGATGTTATCCTTATTAACTATTCAGCAAATAAGCTGTTTAAAATACAAAAGAATAAATATGAATCCAAATCTGTTATTTGATTCACCACTTGTCACTGAGCATACAAGTTTCTGGTAATTCCACCCCTCATCAGTAACCCTGGACAAGGAACAAGAACAACCTTCATTTAGTGGTAGACCACCATGTTGAGCAAAGGACAACTCAAAACACCATACATATTATGCATTATAATTAATAAATGTAATACACCTTTTAATCCACAATTATTCATTATTACAAAATCAAATATCTTGGGACATTCAAATTCGATGACATTCAAATTCAAATTCTTGGGACATGTTTCAATCATATTTGTTCAATCCATCATCAGGCAGAATAAATACAGACAAGACAACGGTACATGTACTATATTTAAAAAAAGCTCCTTCCTATATTAGACGAGATACATGTTAATATTATATTAACATTCTAGTTAAATGAAACACTGCCAGTAACTGTGTGTTTATCTGTAAACATGTAGACCTTTATACAATGTTAATCCTAATACAGGCTATACAACTGAAGGACTAAACTTTCTGGACCTTCATCTCTGTTCAAAGGAAAATGTTTGCATTTATTTATTTCTAGCAAATCTCTTCATTTAATTTAGTGTATTATTTTACCTTATGTATAACATATACATGTATACATTTATTGGTGTTGTTTCATTTAGATAGAACATTAACTTAAAGTTGACATGTACCACATGTTAGAGGAACAAGTTTTTTTTTTAACATAACATATATACTGTTGTTTTATCTATATTCATTCTATCTAATGACAGATTGAACAAATGTGGCTGAAACATGTAACAATATATTTTTGTTTTTTCAGTAATAAATCATTGGGGTTTGAATAGTCTATTACTTTTATTAATTAAATGCCACAAGGTATATCAATAAAACCATTAATGGAAAATAAGTTTTAATTTTAGGAAACTTCATTCTTCTAGTTAGACCAGTATACTAAAATTAACTATATTAATTACTGGGTCAATTTTTAGTTTTGATCTATGAAAGTAGCTTGTTTGATCAGAAATTAATGATAAGGCATGGATTTCCATTACAAAAAATTTTATAAATATTAAAGTTCTTGTTTTAATGTTATTCAAGTCCTGTTAGCAATAAAGTTAGAACAGAGAAAAATACTTTTACTCTTAAGATAATTTTTTTTTTATTTCAGCCAACATTTCTCCCCTGCAGCTTCATCAGAGCTTATATTATCTGGAGAATAAAAGTTTTTTGTTGTTGTTCTTCTAACTTTATTGCCAAAATGTCTAAATCCCTCCACTATGCACCATAAATGCTGAAAAACAAATTATTCAAGTCCTACATAGTTAGTAAATACTTACTTTGATCATTTCTTTACCATGCTTTATGATAATTGTATCAACACTTATAATTCTAAGAAGTTATGACTGAAAGTAAATAATGCCAAACACACTAATCTGCTATATCCAGTGTGATACCAGGGGGCTCATCAGGTGAGCTAGGACTAGACAGGCATTATTATAGTTGAGATGATACACTAACACTTTTCATTGATTTTATATATCCATGCGGTGTATTTGTAATTTTTATGTACTTTACAAATAAAAACCTGATTCATTTTGAATTACAAACCAAAATATACAATAATAAAGATACATTAAAATCTTATAATTTATGATGTTTAAAATAATTTTTTAATAACTTTTCGAGTATACATATTAACATTTCGAGATTATTTTGCACTTTTATCTGAGTAGCTTTGTGTAACTTTTAGGACTAACTTAAAATGTTATATCTACTAAGCTGATAAAACCCGAAGACTGCCTTTTGTTTTAAATTTAGTTGGACGCGTTTTTTCTAAAACATTCCACTTACAAAGAACACTGTACTCCGCCTGTATTTGCTTGGCTTAACGCCTGGGTTAGAGCTTTAGGTTTCAGCATACTTATGTCCCTTTACGTGTAAGTTTTTAAAAATTCAGTTTCCCCCCAAACAATTAAATTAAATTCAATACCTCACGAAACAACTGGCTGATTGACAATAACAATACATTTAATAACACAGTCACATGCCATATAAATAAGGGTGGCGACGTCTACATACTGCATATATTTATACATTTATAAATGTGCATTATAAAATGAGATTTGGGTTTCTGATAAAACCTAACTATCAATATTTAAAAATACAATTTTCAATAAATAACTTAATGTCTCAGTAACTAAATAGTGATATAACATTTACCGTTTCGACTTATTTTATACATATAACGTTTTGCATGTGATAATTGGTTAATAAAAAATTGCTGTTATATGGCCAATAATATTTTATTTTCTAGTGAATGAGCGCTTCAGGGAATAATAAATTAAAATTATAGAATGATGTAAATAACAATTCAAATATAAGCAGGTATAATTTAGATGTTCAACGTTTGAACGCAGTGAACTTTTGTTTATGCAATTTTAATCTATTAAACTTTTTCAGATTATTAAACACACAACAGTTAATAACTATAACGTTATTTAAATTAATCAATAAGGCTAGGATTTGTGGTAAAAATCATACTAACTGCAGATGTTTTTCTTCAACATTTCTTTTAAATTGTTCGTTGCGAATTAAAAATCGGAGGCGTGTAAAAATGGCATTTCACATTAATTTTTTGTCTTCTAATGGACCAGCAGTAAGTGTGAAGGCTTCTTAAAATCCTGATTTCCATACCCGTTCTGTCTCCCACAAATCACTGCCAAAGATGCCTTACGTTAATACCAGAACTCGAGGATGAGATATGAAAGATTCTGTTTTATTTTTGTTTTACTTTTGTCATTTCATTCCAGCCCAAGAGAGGGGGCATCAGATTCTCTGAAACACTGTTTGTATGTGCAGTAAAATCTATTTAAATCTGAGATTTAAATGCCGAAAGCTGAAGATAAATTAGCAACCACTACGCATATGATTTATAATAAAAAAAAATCATGTCAACTGAAAACATTTGTTTCCAAATTTCTCTTAATTTGTTTATTGTATATCGAAAACAGAAAAGTAGAGCTAGAGGGTTAATCAGTTAATTTGTCATTGTGTTATCAATCGATTACCGAGTTTGGCTTGTTTGAAGTTAAACACAAAGCTACACAATAGGCTATCTGTGCTCTACCCACCACGGGTATCGAAACCCAGTTTCTAGCGTTGTAAGTTCGCAGACATACCGCTGTGCCACTGGGGGTTAGTGAGTTTGTTAATCAGCCATTGAGTTGTGTCTAGATAGGAGAGGAAATTCAACAAGTAAGTTGTATTTGTTAGTTAGTCCTATAGCTTAGTTACTGTTAGTTGTTAGAATTGTGCAAGCTTTAATACTTTCTCTTAAAGAAATAAAATGCTTTGCTTTTCGTTAAATATCTTGGACTTTGTGTTACTTTTTTTAATTGAATAATCAAAAAGAACTTTCCCAAGTATAGAAACTGTTATAACATTGTTTTCAAGAGTGGGATTATTTCCATACCAATGAAATAAAACCTAAAACAAATTTAAGATTGCAATATATGAAGCAAGTGAGATCGAAAATCTGTGGGAAATCTTGAAACAATGGAAAGAAGAATTAAAAGAAGACCAAGAAGAATGAAGACAGAATTTTTTTTTAATGGTCAATAGTTAAGAGACGAGACTTTATGAGAAGAGTTCATAAAGAAAGAAATATAATATTTAAAGAAAAATTAATACTAAAAATTAATTTGATTGAAGACCAGAGTTATTGGAGATGTACAGAAGAATTACAATGATTACAGAAAGAAATCAACAATCTACAAAAGAACATGAATGAAATAATGAAACAGCTTGAAAATAAATGTGTAAGAATAGAGACCATACCAGCCACATCCATCTCCATACCTGCATGAAAATTTGAACCCCAAATATATTCAGGTATGAAATATGAAATAGGAGAAGCCTTTTGGTCTGCACCTGTTTCAACTAATACTGTGGAATCTATAACCACTGGACAAAATTTAACAGGCCAGTTCATATTTTAATCACAGTGTAAGTCCTTTTGGCTGACCCTGTATCTATGAGGTTGTACATAATAATGTTTACTATAAATCTGAATTTACCATTTGTATCTTCACGAAATTTGACAAATTTTTAGCAAACATTACGTTTTTATTGTACAGATAACATCAGCATTTTTAATATTGTCTCTACTAATTGTTTGTCTATGAATTTATGAAGCTTTTGCTGAGTCTTCTGAGTGAAAAATGATTTTCATACTAATAATAAATATACTTGTTTACATTTTACAGGCTTCATATTTCATTTGCATAACCTCTAGTATTTCCTAAATGAATATTAAAAGTTTGTAGGGTAGAAATCTATATTTTATCTTCTATTCGCTCTACTCTAACATCATTAGTGGCAAATATGTCAATGTACAGTAAAATGAAAAGTTAAAAATAATGGATAAAATAATTAATACCTTTTTTACCTTTTTGGAATGCATCATTTATTACAGGTCTTCACATATTTCAACTGTTAACCTTTTCACATATGTTTTCTTTATATCTTATAGTTCTTGTTGTTGTTTGTACCACAGGAGCAACTTGTTCTCTGTAAGAATCAATGACTCACAGTGGGAGTCAATTAATTGTTTCCTGTAAAACTAGTATAAACTGTGCATATACAACACATCATCTCACAGTCACGGTGTAACTGCTGTAACTCTCATTTTTCTCACAAATTTGGTTGTCCAGGAAATAATTTATGTAGATCTCAAATATACATTTTAGAACTCAAAAAAATATGTCACATGAATAGAATGTTCAAAAAACAACTAAAACTTATCCAGTTTTCTAAATAAGCTACAAATAGGTTTTAAAAATTCCATTAGATGTTCAGATCACGAAGGAACTACGGCAGACTTTTATTTTGTGGATGTCTAAATTAAATAGCTGTAATAGGCCTTTGCAGAGAAGATCTGCTATTTACGTTGATTGTAAACGTGTCCATCAGCCATGTAAAGTTGATTAGCAAACAACTCAAAAGTCCAAAAGAGGAGGGCTTCTCTGATGGGTTTGACAAATGTATTGATATCACAGCAGTTGAAGAACGTAGGATGTCTCTAATATCTTGGGTTTTTGCTTGTAAACATGCAGTTTGTGTTTCTAATTGATTAGAAACTATAGAAGCCTATTATTGAAGTTATAATTTTCTGACATTGAGAATTAATAGCTCAAACACAAAATGCATCTTCATCTGAATTAGAAAGACACTCATATTTCTCAAGTTTATCACTGTACACCCATAAAATCACTCCTGGGGTTTATCCTTTCATAAAAATGTGTTAAACCTTTTTTATAGAGGGGTCTACGAATTTTAAATTTAGGAGGGGTTTCCCATTTGGGACCCCAGATTAACAGCTAATGTAGTTTATCAATTCAATTATCCTTCTTGTGCACAAGGCCACATCTATTCCACCACAAGAAAACTATGGAGTAGCGACTCTCGTGAACGAACACGAAAATATCAAAAAACCTATCAGAAATAGCATATTTACTAATTCCTTTGGTGAGTGGAATGAGTTGTCCATTGAAATTATTGTTGTAATCTTAGCTAAGATCAATGATAAGAACAAAATTCATATAAAAAGAAGACTGCTTTATCCACAGACTGAGGCCACAACGCAGTCATGTAATTTGGAATTTAACCTCTTAGAGTATAGTTATAGTTCCCACTTTAGTCTTTTCTGAGTGGAAAGACTCCTAGGCATTAAGTAAGAGGTTAAATAGTAGCAAATTAAATTGTAATGAAATTGCAATGTGTTTCTGTAATCACAGTAACTTAACACCGACGAAGAAACATAAAGCAACCTGTATAAATCGCCAGAGATCTTTTTTTTTTTGTGGGTATAATTTAGTATCAATTATAATGTATAAAAAATAATGAAATTTACACTCTGTTATTGAACTTTCAGGTAATCTAAAGAAACATATTGAAAAGTTTTATTTGTTTGTTTCTTAGAGCAAGCCACATTGGGCTATCGTTTGATTTTTGTTCAAGAAAAAAAGCGGATTTATTAACATACTATTCTTAAAATATTTTAAAATAATAATGTTTTTAAACTTATGATGATAGAATGTTTTTACATGTAAATATACTGAATAAATTCGATGACGAGGAACCCACTTTGAGACTAATAATGCTTGGAGACGGCTTGAATGGATAATGAAGAAAAACTTTAATACAAGTTTAACATAACAGCAAATGTACAACGTTTCGACAGGGTTTTGCTGGTTTCACTTGTACAGAACACACACTAACTTTTTTGAACACATAAACTCCATTCATCCCAACACCAAACTTACCATAGAGACCAAAAAACATTAAACAATTATCTTTTCCTAACCTCAACATTATTAGATCGGACACACAGTTGAAAACCAAAATTCACCGTAAGAACACACACACCGATCTCTAAGTCCCCTGGAATTCCGCTCATGACACCACACACAAAAATCAATGTATTGAAAACCTCCTAAACACAGCCACAAGATTATTCAACTGACTACATAAATGAAGAAATCAACCATATAAAACATTCCTTCATTCACACCAACAAATTTCCACCAGCTATTGTTGAAACACTCTCCAACATTCACCACAACAAAACTCAACTCGCGAACAAAATTGATACTAACAAACCCAACAACAGAATATTACACTGCAGTTTACCTTTTGCCCCTGAAACCAGCTCAAGAATAATCCACACTTGGACAAAACTAACCATTAAACATAAAATTCTGGTCAACGTCAAATTCTCTCAAAAACCCGGCCCTGATTTAAAATCGTTACTAAACAAAAAATTATTTAGAATCGCATAATGCTAACTTCATTTATAAAATGGCATGCAATAACTGCCCAAAATTCTACATCGGAGAAACAGGAAGAAAATTGGAAACCAGATTGACAGAACACAATAAAAAAACCGACCCATGTTTTCCACCATTGCAACTCAAAAAACCATAGTATATCTTTTAAAAACAGTAATTTTAAACAAAGAGCCAAACATAAACAAACGAAAAATTAAGGAATCTATCTTAATTGAACAAAACAACCCTACTCTGCACCAACACCCTGGGGTGCCAAGATATCTCTTCTAAGTTGTGCAAAAATATCCGGTCATGTGACTTCTTTGTTCCATACTGTATATATATATATATATATATATCTGTGTCAGTGTAAACTAAGTGTACTTGATGATGACAAAACTTTGTCGAAACGTTGTAAATTCGCTGTTATGTTAAACTTAAATTAAAGTTTTTCTTCATTACCCATTCAAGCCGTCTCCAAGTATTATTATAATAAACCCATCTATGAAACTGGACATTTATCCAATAATGAAAGTACATTTATTATAGTAATTTGTGAAACAATTTTATAAACACCTTATGCTTTAATAATTTTATAATCAATAAAACTTAAAGTGGAAACTGAGTACAACTGACAACTGGTAAACATTGCAATCCATAATTTTACAAAAAAAAAAAAGTGGGATGAACGCGTTTCATGGGTCAGTTACAGAAAAGTTGCATTATCAGTGGCATCTCTATGGGAGGAGGTGTCGTTTTTGCGAACTAACTCTATTTTGGACTACATGAAAAAATAATTCCATTAACCACCATATCCTATTATCTAATTGCAGGTTAACAACAAAACCAATGTTATTAGCACATTTATAACATTATTCAAGCGTACTGGATGGCCAGCGGTTCAGTTTCTTAGTATAATGTGAATGGGAAAATACCATACAGTTGTACAGCGCACTGACCAGGCAAACACTATATTGTAAAATCAGGTTCTGGCCGAATATAGCCTTCGTATTTTCATTTGCCCTGAGGCAACTAGAAGGCTGTGGCTGTTTGTTCACACCTGTACACACTATTCAATGCGATACAGTACGATACGGGCTTAAACTAAATGTCTGAAATGACAGTATGTACACTGAGTGGTCACAAGTAAATAGACACCTAATTTTTCGTCATTTAACTGATTTATGCTAACTAATTTGT
>NW_013669015.1:23560-27539 GCF_000517525.1 Limulus polyphemus
ACAAATTAGTTAGCATAAATCAGTTAAATGACGAAAAATTAGGTGTCTATTTACTTGTGACCACGCTGTGTATACCTTATATACCAAGTCTCGAAGTAGTGATTAAAAATGGCGTTATGTACGTATAATTAAATATTTATTTCAACAGAGATTGTTCTTCACCGAGCCTTCGTCGTAACACGTACAGCTTTACAGATTTGTGTATGTATACACATATATATGTACAGAAAATTGGTACTCGAACAGTCAAGCAAAGATTAACATCAAGTGGAAGGACTGCGTTAAAAACAAGTCCTAACCTGTGATGAAAAAATATTTGATTTGTCAAAACAGGCCCAAACTACATTAAAGACGCTGCATAAATTAAAATGATCACCAGGGTACACTGAAGTATGTTATAAACAAAATATTTAAAAACAATACAATATTGTAAATATACTATAAATCAACAGTGTGGAAATATAGTAATTTTTTTTCCAAGTAACAGCGTCCACGAAGGGTAGGGCCACGAGCAAAAAAAAAAAAAAAAAAAAGGGTTGAGAAACACTGACGTCCGTGTTCACTTCTTGTCAGTTCAGACATTCTTTGTTATGAAAAAATTATTGACTCAAAACTTAAATCACAAACACGTGTATGAAGAATGATAAGCCTTAAATATCGCTAACAGATATAAGCCAAACGATATACGTTTAGTTTGCGTAATTTATGGTCATAAAATTTATGCCAAATACAATCATAAAGAGTATAAATATCAACTCTCTTTACTAACGTAAGATTCTTACAAATATGAAAAAGGTTACGCAGACAGCGGAAACCGGTGGACAGCTTGCTTTGCACCTTATACGATTTGAAGAGTGAAAATGAAGCAGAAAAAAAACAAGGAACATGACGAGACCTTTGTGCGTATTATAACTTGGCCAGTTGAAGAAACTTCTATGAGCATTTTCTGAAATATTTAACTATTAAGAAAACTTTCTCACTAAAGGCTGGTATTTCCTGGAATACTAAAGCATTTGGTCATAATGGAGGGGCATTTTCCGGAATACTAAACTAGTAAAGAACTTGGTCACTGTGGAGGAGCATTCTCTTGAATACTAAACTATTAAAGCACTTAGTCACTATGGAGGAGCATTCTCTGGAATACTAAACTACTAAAGCACTTGGGCACTATGGAGGGGCATTTTCTGGAATTCTAAACTAGTAAAGCACTTGGTCACTATGGAGGGGCATTTTCTGGAATACTAAACTAGTAGAGCACTTGGTCACTATGGAGAGGCATTTTCTGGACTACTATACTACTAAAGCGCTTGGTCAACAAGAATGGGCACATTCTGGAATACTAAACAGTTAAAGAGCCTCGTCACTAAGAGGGATATTTTGCGGAATACTGAACCCTTAAAGCACATCGTCACTAAAGAGGGGCATTTTGTGAAATACTAAGTCAGAAGTTTAATGTTTTCACGACTAGTTTTTATTAATTATCTGTTTCCTGTTATTTTAACGGAAGAACAGAAAGAAAGCCTGCTATAAGTCTTTAATCTCGGTAGCAACGGAAAATATATATCAAATATTTATAGATTATATTTACTAAAATGTCACTATATCTGATCTTCTATCACTCTTATAATCAGTCACTCATTTGTTATAAGTTTTAAGAAATCGGAAGTACACTTATTCGAGTCCTATCTGTTGGTATACTACAACTTTTTTTCTCTCTGTTAACTCTGGTGAAACATCACATATTTTCATTTATATTTATTGTTGAAGAAAATTCAGAAAATAACATTTTTAGTTCATTTTTGTTAAAACGATCTTATTGCACACCTAATAGTTGCTGTTGTTGTGAACGAAAACGAAATGAAACGAACTCCTGAGTTACTCTTTAATTTGTGACGTTGCGCTCATTTTAGGCATAAGAAGTTTGTTCCTTTACATGAGTAATAGAACATTGGGTTTAACGAACCGCAATGATCAGATAAAGTAAGTAAAACAGTGCAAGCCTTACGAATAGTTAGGTACCAATTAGGTATAGTAGTTGCTATTCCCTAAATAATGCTATTTAAAATGCGTTATAATTGAGAGCAAAAAACTTTAATTAATCCCTAGAGAAGTTCATGGCATTTTTGATTCAGTGAGCTGCGAGTGGTTCAACATAATGTAATTTACAGAACCCGTGAGATTCGGTAGCCAGAAGCTGTAGAACCCAAAAACTGGCCACCCTAAAAAACAGAAAACATTTTCAATGCGTTTGACCTATAAACTTTACAAATAATAAATATACAGATTTGTCAATGTAACTGAGAATGAATATGTCTTGTATTTTACACATAAACTGGAGATAATCATTCTTTTACCTTTATCTACAATTTATGGCATTTTGTATCATAGGTTTGCACATGTAATACACAATTAAATACGCACATGTTTTAAATTATAACAATAATAATTACATGCCACATTAACGTTTTTTTTAGGACAACACAAAAAAACAAAAAAGCATTTAAACTTTTTTTCTGATATTCTAAACACCGTTTTTGAATAGTAATACAATTTGTTCACAAATTGACTTATTTTGAAAACGTCGTAGAATTAGAGGTAATAATCTAACTTACGATCCTAGAACAGAATGCTCTAAGCGCTGAAAGTTGAGATGCAAGTTCCACATGAGTCAGGGTGGTTAAAACGTCGTAGAATTAGGCGTAATAACCTAACTTACGATCCTAGAACAGAATGCTGTAAGCGCTGGAAGTTAAGATTCAAGTTCCACGTGAGTCAGGGTGGTTAAAACGTCGTAGAATTAGCCGTAATAACCTAACTTACGATCCTAAAACAGAATGCTGTAAGCGTTGGAAGTTAAGATTCAAGTTCCACATGAGTCAGGGTGGTTAAAACTTATGTGTAGAAGCCCTGCAGTGACGTCAGAAAGTCACATGATCTAGAGTTTACTATACCATATTGGACATCGAGTACTTACATTTGTCTTAAGCGATAAAATGACAAATTTACCCCTTTTAACATCGCGTTATGCGAAGCTATAAGTCACCTGAATAGCCTTCTATTCCCTATTTTCCAAACCTTGTCACAGAACTAGAAACACGTGACTCTTGTATTAATAAAGACTGCTAGAAGAGAATGTTTGAAATTGAATATGGCGGCGATAATTGAAACCGAAAGTTTTGTGACCTTTCGTGTAAGACTCTCTATACTAACATTATTTCTTTACTACATCTACCAGATATGGTCACGCACATATATCCATTTCCAGCATTGCGTGAATGTATGACTTCCTCGTAACTTAAGGTCACTCTAAACGATAAATAATTAACTGGAACTACATATTTATTGACTTATCCTTATTAAATAAAGTATTCTTGATGATCATATAATAAGTACCGCATAATGCTCATCTTGTAATAGAGGAACTCTCAGCAAGTTAACATGTCTATTCATGTGGTCACCTAAGTTAGTCCTTTGAACAACAAGTTAACACGTTTCATCTTGTGTCTGTTCTAAACTATGTAAACTGAACAACAAGTTGTTTCAACATGCGTCCACATAAAACTAAAAACACGATCATCAAGTTGACTCCTTTTAATAAGTGTCCACTAAAAACTAAAAACACGATCAGCAAGTTGACACTTTTCAGCATGAGTTTGTCCAAAACAAAAATACACGATGAATAAGTTGATACTTTCAATATGTGAGAGATAACTGAACTTCCAAGTATTTTCTTTCTTAATTTTTCTCCATCTATTGAGAGATAACTGAACTTCCAAGTATTTTTTCTTTATTTTTTCTCCATCTATTTAGAGATAACTGAACTTCCAAGTATTTTTACTCAATCTATTGAGATAACTGAACTTCCAAGTATTTTTTCTCCATATATTGAGAGATAACTGAACTTCCAAGTATTTTTTTACCCATCTATTGAGCGATAACTGAACTTTCAATATTTTTCTTACTTATTCTCCATCTATTC
>NW_013669015.1:28443-37050 GCF_000517525.1 Limulus polyphemus
TCCTGAGTAGTGATTTTCATTTTTGTTATTTTCTCAGAAAAATGCGAGTAATAGGAGAAGATAATAACATTGCTCTTATATACAAAGCGGGCGGGCAAGTTTGTCATATCTTTCCTATCTGTCAGGTAAAGTAATTTTCATCTTAACATTAAAAATACTTTTGTGCATCAGAAAATTTCGAACTTTCATATGCGAATTTTTTATATTGTCCAAATAGTGAGCAAACGTTTAAAAAAGAGAAAACTTTACATTTTATATATTGTCTTCAGTAATTAATTTCTGTTCGGGTCCGGAAATTTTGAACGATCTAGCAACCACCATAAAAAATTATGAAATAAACATAAATTATGCATCTTTCATTCTGGAATGAACACAATGGGATTTAAATTGATAGTTATTGGACGAGCATCAGGACGTGTTTGTTGTGCAAATATAAATTAGTGACAGTACTTACTTTCATTGTGTTTTAAGTAAAGGTTCTTAATAATAGTTCAGTACAGTTTCCACATATTGAGAGATAACTGAATTTCCAAGTAGTTTTTCTTAATTTTTTACCCATCTATTGAGCGATAACTGAACTTTCAAGTATTTTTTCTTACTTGTTCTCCATCTATTCAGAAATAACTGAACTTCCAAGTATTTTTCCTTATTATTTGTTTCTCCATGTATTGAGAGATAACTGACTTCAAAATATTTTTTTCTTAATTTGTTGTCAACCTATTGAGATATAACTGAACTTTTAAGTATTTGTTTCTTAATTTTTCTCCATCTATTCAGAAATAACTGAATTTCCAAGTATATTTTTGTTGCAATAAAACAGTAGCACAAGACCGAAATATTTGAAGATTTAGGACTGATCACAGAAAAATCATCTCTCTCTCTCTTCAACCTCTGGTTATATGGATAAGAGATATCATCTTTAAGCTGTCTTACTTCTAATAATAACGTAGTGAATTTATTGAAAAGATTCTCCTCAAATACGATATATTCCAGGAAAAGAATTTGAAGATTGCTATGAATTGGTAAAGATAGTTTTCTGTGGCACAGCGGTATGTTTGCGGACTTACAGCGCTAGGAACCGGGTTTCGATATCCGTTGTGGGCAGAGCACAGATAGCCCATTGTGGAGCTTTGTGCTTAACTTCGAACAAGAACAACTGTTTTAATACTTCTGATGTAATATTGATTAAATTATTACTCTTTTTACTTAAAGGCAATGGTAATAAATAAACACAGTTTCAACCCTTTTTCCTTCACACGTTGAACGTCTGAAACATGGTAAATTTTTTGTTGACTCAGACAAAAACTATTACCTTGGAAGTTGTTAAAGTTTTAAACATATTATTCCTCATAATCATATTAACTCAACAGATGGCACACGCAAAGCTAGGCCTTTCAAAAAATATATTTGGCTTAGGACCGAGAAACACAATGGACGATTTGCGATTTTTCTACAGCTGGGAACAGAACTTGACATTTTAACACTAAAAATGTCCGTGAACTAAGTGCTGATCAACAGAGGGACTCAAAAATATATATATATACACATAATGGTAGAAGACACAATAAGTAAGAGGACTAGAAACATATGTATTAAAACTTTACAAAAAACAGTAGTTTAGACAGTTTTATAAACTGTATTTGAGAATTTGCATATTTCGTGAAAAGAAAAGGATATGAATTTTTGGTTTATTGATAACTGTTGAATTTTTTTTGGGGTGACGAACGTAACGTCATCAGCTATCAAAGGCAACAAATTACATAAAACAAGTCCATTTTATAGTTAAAAATACGTCACTCGTTACTATTTATTTTGATGTTACTAATAGCAGACTAATCACAATCTGTTAACGATTATTGGTATAATTTTTTAACAGAATATTTACTTGAAGTTCAGTAACATATGTAGCACCGAGAATACCTAGGTTTTAAGAAGTTTATTCCATAAATATTACGCAGCTTATTCTACAATTCGATAATGTCAATTAGTAAATTCGATTTTCTCAAAACTCGACAGCATTTTATTATTATTATTAACGATTAAATGAATTTTGGGAGTTTTACATTAACGAGAAAGAATTAATTAAATAGTTTATTGTTAACATCATTGTACTCGAAAATTTGATCGAATTACCAGTGTTGTATATGTGTGCATATTTATCAAAATCTTAGAAGCCTAAATAAGATTCCAGAAATAAATATTAGAAGCCGGACAGTTCCCGCCAAATCTTTTAACTTTAGTTCGCAATTGTTTGTTTAACTACTGTTACGACAGCGGAAGTCACGTGACGCTGCTGGCGCATTTGACGCTGGTAGAGTTCGTGAAATTTCTCGAATGATCATGAATGATCGGGGAGGCCCGAGTGCATTCGGAGCGCCCCCTTTGTTAGTATATAAGCCTGGCAGAGAAGCCAGCGAGATATAGATAATTAAAGAAGCGAACAGTAGTGACGGTGAGTGTGTGAATCACTGTGATTTATAGCGTGTATTATAAAAGTTGTAAAGTTTAAAGTGACGAGAAACGTATTGACTGTGGTATTGCTGTGTACTAAAAGTTTGTATCGAGGAAGAATAAACTGGTTTGATCAAGAAAGGAGCGGTGTCGCTGAAATTTCTCGGAAAGAATTTCTACTGGAATTGATCAAACAAGTAGATACGTAACAATACATTACAATGAAAAGATCTTCCATATTCACTTGGAGCTGCATAGCATTATTTAAGTCAATCCTTTTCTTAATAATTTCAATGAGGTATGTCAAAAAATCGTTAAATAAGAAAAATTTAATTGGCTTTTATTTGTTTAAAATGGACGATTTTAACAGCTATTAACTTAGACAAAAATGTGGCTTAAAGAAAAGTGATATTTAAGCCTTTTAAACATGTTTTTAAAAATCCAAACGACATTGACAATCTTATATACTATAGAAAAAAGTTGAATATGTTTAGTAAAAACACAAACTGTTACTTTTCAACATGTTCATCACATAGAACGTCGTCAAAACTGTAAGCCATTACTGCGTTTAAAACTAAATCAGAATAAAGAGTTTATGATTTTATTACTCTACAGAGGTAACAGGTAGCTATGGGTAAGTAATTGATCACGATGAATAGTGGAAACGTATTTGTATTGATGTTTTTATTCTAGAACACATATCTTGAAATTAGTACCTATTTAATGAAATGATGGTAGGCAGCAAGGCAGATTACAGACCTGTATTGATATTATACAAACTTTATAAATCACCATAAAATTATTACAGTATAATTATACACATATTGCAATTCATAACGTATCATAATTAATTATTTTAGAACAATAGCCGATACAGTAGTTTTAGTGTTTTTTTTTTGGAAGGGGTAATAGCCAAACAATAACACACGAACAATGAGTCAAGTTTTTTTCTTTTTTTTCTGAAGGAGCAATCTAAGGGTCGCGGGTTCGAATCCCCGTCCCACCAAACATGCTCGCCCTTTCAGCCGTGGGGGCGTTATAATGTGACGGTCAATCCCACTATTCGTTGGTAAAAGAGTAGCCCAAGAGTTGGCGGTGATGACTAAGCTGCCTTCACTTTAGTCTTACACTGCTAAATTAGGGACGGTTAGCGCAGATAGCTCTCGTGTAGCTTTGCGCGAAATTCAAAAACAAAACAAATTAACTCACACTAACAAAGAGTCATTAGCTTTTGTATTTTTGGAGAGGGTAAGTAGTAAGTTTTTTTTATTTTTGGAGGGGATAATAACCAGATGGTTTTGTTTTCCCAAAGGGAAGTAGAGAAAATACTAAAGTAGAAGTGAGCTTTTACAGTAATGAAATATCATTTCTTAGAGAATAGAACTTTTATTTGAGAGTTCAGTGCTCACTGGAATGTTTTACTTGTAACAGTTTTGACAAGTGTGTGTTGAAAAATAAAATATAGGACTTGTAACGCATTAAGTAATTAAGAAAGGCAGAATAAAGAAAAATATTTCTGTAGTTTCTACTCGGTAATGGAATACTTTTGTGTTAAAGTCAATACCCCGTGGCAGCATTTATGTAAATGACTATTGACGGCTGTCTTCTCTTTTAGATACGAGTGTACATGCTTAATGCAATCTCATCTTGGTCACTAGGTTTCGCTGCGAGCTTTACAAATGTATTTTTTTTTTGGCTAATGGCCTCACATTTTACTTAGATAAGAGCATTGTATTAAAAAAACTGTTATTAATACGAGATATTTATATTATGCACACGTGCCTATTGTTCATATTTAGGCAGTCTTCACTATGTATTTATACAACATATATTCGTAAATCTAGACGATAGAAGTAAAGAAGTGACATACATGTCAGTTACAAATATTACGTCAAATTAATATAATTGTAATAATTAAACAAAGAAAGATGTAAAATTGTTTCAATATTTGATTGTAGACAAGGAAGTGTTAATGTTTGTTTTTTGAATTTCGAGCAAAGCTACACGAGGGCTATCTGCGCTAGCCGTCCCTAATTTAGCAGTGTAAGACTAGAGGGAAGGCAGCTAGTCATCACCACCCACCGCCAACTCTTGGGCTACTCTTTTACCAACGAATAGTGGGATTGACCGTCACATTATAACGCCCTCACGGCTGAAAGGGCGAGCATGTTTGGTGGTATGCGGATTCGAACCCGCGACCCTCAGATTGCGAGGCGAGCGCCTTATCCACCTGGCCATGCCGGGCCAAGTGTTAATGTAAGCTATAAAATGAAATTTACAACTTCGAAAATGTTAGACATGTTACGTTAGATGTAACGTGGGTACAGTGGGATAAGGAGGTTAAACACTTTAATGTGAATCCTCACTTAATTAGATCCCTCCTCTAAATCATATAATGTCTTAGATCGCAGACATTTAGTAACATATGAATTACATTAAAACAGTTTCACTGACATCAACAGGTAATGCACAGTAAAAGCTTAGTTCACCTTTCCATTTTCTACCTTTCTCCAGCTGCTAGTAGGTTTGTCACAGTCTGTTGGATTTCATAAAAACAAACAAGCAAAAACTGACAGAATATTCATACGCAAATCGTAGTGGTTTTTCGTTGTACTTATCTTTTAGCTTTGGTATCCAAAAGGTTAAGAAATGCTGCTCCAGACCATCATACTGAACTCGACGAAAAGGATACAAAGAACTTGCTGATAAATACATAATATAGCGCGAAATCAGTGTACAGTTTCAAGGTGCTTTTATGTTTTATTGTAACTTTAATTACCAGAATAAAGTTTGTTAACAGAACTAATCACCGCTGAAATTTTTCAAAAAGTAATATCAGAGATGTCCTAACCTTTAAGTTGTTTCAATTATAATGTTGATGGCTTGAAAGAACAAATTCTTGTTTCATATACGAAAAGGTTTAAGAGCGCTCTTAAAAAATGAAAATAAAAAGTATATGTTGAATATTGAAACCAACATTCGTTACTTTGGTCGACTGCATATTTTATGGATCCTCATATACACTACACTGTTAAATGTATATAAAACGTTATCTTAAAGGAGTGGGGTGGGTCTTATCGATTACTGTCATAATATTCGTGTCTTAAAATAATTGCAAAATTTTGTGGGTTCTAATTCAGGAAATGAGGAGTTGCATCTTGGATTATAAAGTGTCAAGAAACTTGCACTCACCCACAACACATTTCTTTACTATATGTTTACACATTAAGGTGCCGTAAGAGAAGCACCAATAAATATAGTAAAAAACAAAACACCGAGTATGAAATCTTGGTGACCTATAACTTATAATTAATTCCAATTTGAGGAAACATTTCTCTTCATTATGATCACGTTTATATTGGTTATTAAGCCTTGCGTTGCACTGTGATATCAAAGTGTGATTTTTTCAGGAGATTAAAAGTGTCTCGTTGACCTCTACTTAAAACTAAGACCTCTCGATAATATAGGTTAGTGTTTTACCAATTAACTTACCCTTCGGTATGATACTTGTCTGGCCAAATTTCACACATGGAGTTTATTTAGACATACTTATGATATTATTAGTACTTGTAGAACGCGCGTTCGAAATGTAGGATTTTCTTATTGCATACCTGACGTTTCTCATGAAAATAATCAGTCTGAAATGACTTCACAATTTTTCTTCGTTATTAACATTTCAAAATTGTTTTTTAATTTTCTAATGAATCAAATATAAATTATGAAAGAAATCAGAATCCATAGAATAAATATTTTCTAAATATGATAAGTTACATGTTTCTATACACACACACACACATATATAAAAGGGTTCATATATTAAGTTTTGAAAGGGAAAAGTTTAAATAATTAATATTAAGTTTTAGAAAATTATAATACCATTTATGCAACGATTTTATCCGTTATCTATAATAATTTACAATATTTTATATAAATAACCTTAAATAATAATAAACAACACAATATTCATTGTCATTCTTCTGCACTTTGTGAATAATTTTATTTTAGAAATACAAGAAGTTCTTTGACTGATATTATTGAGATCTGCATTAATGCTTTATATATATATACTGTTAGCTATAACAGTTCATAACTTGTTTTCTCTGGTAAAAACGGATTAAAATAAAGTAAATGAATTATCGTGGCATCTGTTGTGCATTTACGCTAACGTTTTACAGTAAAATAAAACCATTGAATTAGAAATAATGGAAAAGTTAAGAGAATATTTACATAGCGTCCATTATTAACTTTAATTAATTTGTTTTGTAAGCTTGTTTGTTTTGAATTTCGCGCAAAGCTTCACGTCCCTAATTTAGCAGTGTAAGACTAGAGGGAAGGCAGCTTAGTCATCACCGCCAACTCTTGGGCTACTCTTTTACCAACGAATAGTGGGATTGACTTATTATAAAGCTATACGTAAAATGTAATAAGAATAAGTTCGATGCTGCAAGATATTGAAACGCAGCAGTGGACTATTCCATGTTTTTAGTAATAAGATAACAAAATTAGAAGAAGATGTCGTGGTATTCCCACTTCCCCAAAATATAACAAGATTCCAATTATCATATATAACTTCAGATTATAGCAAGCGGTCCACATAGATCAGAACTAAAAATTAACCAGGTACTTGATAAAACAAATATATATATTTGTATATCTATGATATTGCAGTATAATATATTTCTTTGTAGTTGATTACACAGCTACATAATGGGCTATCCGTGCTTTGCCCATTATGGGTATCGAAACACGTTTTTTACCGTTATAAGTCCACAGCCGTACCGCTGTGCCACTACGGGACGCAGTATAATAGAGCAAAGAAAATTACAATGATTACAATGTATTAATTCATTAGTGGTTATCGGCCGTAATCCCAATAGAAATAGGTTTATATTAGTCTTAACTCCATATAGTAAGTCAGCAATGCAAAATAACTATCATGATATGTATAACAAATAAAATGAAAAATAACAAAAATAAATAATTAATATATTAAACATTTAAACCAATACTGTTAATGAAGCTAAGATTAACGAAAAAAATTTAATAACTTATACAACACACACACAAAAATAGAGAAAAAACAACAGTTGTTTGCTTCAGGCACTATAAATGATTACCCGTTTTTAGCGTACCCGTATAACAGGAGTGTTGTTATCGAATATCGTTTCTTTGATTAGCTTTTAAACACTTCTTATCAAGCTGTATTAACTATGGCCATCGAAAAGTAATATGTTTGCACCTAAAGAGAAATTTTACCACAAGCTGTTGGTGACAGACAAAGGAAAAAAAAAAGATGATTGGACATCAGGCTTGAAAAGTACAACAGACGTTATACTAGGCCTATTGGAACGACTATTTCAATAGTGGTTAATATTCGATTATCTCCAGCTGTACCATACAAAGGACGTTACAGAAATTTTATATAGCAACTGAAAACCTGGCCCAAATCCTCTTATCTCAAATGCAAATAAGAAATCACAGCTTGAGTTGTCGAGAGAACGCAAACTGTGGACCATAAACGACTGAAAGCTAGTAGAGTTTCACTTGTTGTTGTTGTTTGTGCTGACGCGGTAGAGTAAAAATAGAAACAAAAAGCACACGAAACATGTGACACTCTGCAAGTTGCAAGAGATGGCGTAATACTACGGAATACATTCTCAGGGCAAAGGATATTTAAATCACTTCAGAAGGGTTGTTGTTGTTGTTTGCTATTAAGCACAAAGCTACACAAAGGGCTATCTGTGCTCTGCCCACCACGGGTATCGAAACCCAGTTTCTAGTAGTAGAAGTCCGCAAATGTACCACTTTACCACTTGGAGGGGGCATTTTAGAAAGGAAATACACCAGAGCGTTTTCGACATTTTGACCAACTTTCAATGATGCTTTTCCATCCTGATGAACATAAGGCTTTGAAGGTAATAATGCAAGACCACGCAAAGTTCGTATTGTCCAGAACTTGTTGAAAGAACTTGAAAGTGATTTCAGTCTTTTTCTTTGGCCGACATTCGTGAGTCAGTTGTAGGCTATATTCCTCTACAAATGGGCTACAATAAACATATACCTTTGCCCATCTTCTGAAAGCTCATGCCACACCAAGTCTAAACTATGATAGTCCAAATTAATATTAGCTGGGGACCGTAATATTAGGTCGTAAAG
>NW_013669015.1:37783-42657 GCF_000517525.1 Limulus polyphemus
AATGGCGCTGAAATTGCATGTCTCACATGAAATAATACGTAAACATATAAGGAATATGGGAAAACTCCATAAAGAAGGTTTTTAAGTGCTTCGTGAACTCTCCGATGATCATCATTTCCAACGTGTGAAAGTTGCTTCGTCTCTCCTGGCACGTAATGCGCGTGAACCTTTTTTGGACAGAATTGTCACCGGTGATGAAAAATGGATTCTCTATGCGAATATTAAACGCCAAAAACAATGGCTCAGTCCTGGACAAAAAACATTTCCAAATCCAAAATCTGGACTCCATCCGCAGAAAGTGATGCTTTGCATTTGGTTGGACATCAAAGGAGTAATTCATTTCGAACTCCACAATCCACAGCGAATTGTCAATGCAGAGATCTATAATCAGCAACTGGAACGTTTAAGTCAAGTCCTTCATCAGAAACGCCTTTCACTCATCAATCGAAAAGGTGTTCTTCTTCTCCACAACAATGCACGTCCACATGTGGCACGTTTGACGCAACACAAGATTATGGAGTTGGGTTGGGAAGTTCTCCCCCACCCACCATATTCTCCAGATATGGCACCAGCAAATTACCATCTTTTTCGTTCGCTGCAATACCGTCTTAATAGGAAAACGTGTGCAAATGTGGAAGGTGTTAAAGAGGACATCGACATGTTGTTTTGCTTCAAAGTCAAGTGATTTATTTAATCAGGGCATTAACAACCTGATTGTAAGATGTAAAAGCATCATCGATAAGAATGGAGACAATTTCATTTAACAAACGTTTTGTTTTGATATACAAGTTGTTCGGGTTTTTTCATCTAAATAAAAAGCAACATTAATTTCTTTAATTTAGCTAATATAATATTAATATATAATTAAATTCTAATAACAATCAAAATAGTTATATTTCATGTTATTTAGAGACAAGTACTCGAAATTCCACACAAGTCAATATCCGGTCATTCCAGGTTTTACGTACCTCGTGCTAAGGTTTCAAACTTTACATCTTCATCCACTGACAACATACGAAACATTCACCTATCGAACTGCGAACGCTAAACCTTAAAACAATCCTCCAAGTCAAGAGTTGATTGTGAAAAATAAGAATAAGATCATTTAAAATTATTAATTACGAATCTGATAGTTCAAGGGAGTTAAGGTTTATACTTTGTGAAAGTTTTGTCACTATATTTATTGCTATTGTGTGTAACACTTTACGGGTAGTAAAATTTGGCCGAATCCGGGTCCGGGTTGTCCCCTTGCCCCCTCCAAAAAAATAAAAATAAAAAATTTACGTTTATTACATTTACCCGAATGATCACAAACAGAACATTCAAATTTTACTTTCAACTTTCCATGCCTAGCCCCAACTTCTCAAACCCTAACCTCTATTGTTTTCAAAAACCCCACCTTACCCAGAAATCCATTTCTCAAGCCATGCCTGTTATTAACCCATATTGTTCTCCGAATCCCCGACTTTCAGCGGGCGGTCAGTATTCGTTATTCGGAACACTTTTTTTTTTTTTAACTTAAACCAATTATTCACTACAACTTTCAGTACCGTGTTAGTTGCCACAAAGATTAGGGCTTAGACGCCCAACTTTGACATTACCGGGTACCCGTGCATCCCTAATATATAAGTGAACGTTGCAGGAATTCAGAAGGTTGTACTACATAATAAGGGGTAAGGTATTGCAATAATAGTTATATATTTTGACTTGTTAGGATGTACGTAACTGGCGATACTAAAAAGTATTGAAATGTACCAATTACGAATGACAGGCCGGTTCTGTGACGCCAAGTATCAACTATACTTAGGTTAACAAAGACCTGGAGCATTCCTTATAACAAGCTATTTCGTTGGAGTATGTGCTCAGGATGAATGCCATTTATTAGGGTAGCGTTTGTACATAGCAAAAGAGGATTATGCACGTCGCTTGAGATCGTGATTTGTATATGTTGTAAACGTTACTTTAATGCTAATATATCGTCTAGCCATCTGAGCTTCGTCTCAAAAGCTTAGTTAAAATTTCTAGATGATAAATCAGATAGAAATATCTTCGTGTCACGGTTATGTTGAACAAAGTGTATGAAGTTATATGATTGATCACGTTTATATTTACGAACGTGGAATATCTTGGTTTCTAAGTAATAAGCTTGTTCAATAAATATTCAAGTTCATGTCCCTGCGAAAAAGTATGAGGAGGGAGACTGTTCTCTCTGAAGACTAGGAACCAAATAAATTGTGTGCAAACTGACTATAGTTTTGTTTTAGAGCAAAGCCACATTGGGCTATCTGCTGTGTCCACCGTGGGGAATCGAACCCTAGATGTTAGCGTTGTAAGTCCGTAGAATTACTGCTGTCTCACCAGGAAATCCGACTCCGAAACAATAAAGCTTCGATTTCACCATTGATTGGTAAACTAGAAATCAATACGATTTCAATAAATACTCATCTCACGTAGTCTAAGTGGGCCCTTTAAAGGAAGAGGTTCGATTTCATTTTCCAGAAAAGATCCCCCCTCCAAAAAAAATCAAGGATCTTGTAAACAGAAATTGTGCTAGCAGTTTTTTTTGTGTGTGTGAGCCTTTGAATCATGAGCTCTCGGAAAACAACAAATCACAGCATATTTCATAATGTCATGAACAATAGTTTCATTTTGTACTATCCAATCTAAAGCTGGGTAACGCATCATTTTTTGTTTCCGCACAAAACTTAGAAATATAATAAATTTTACTAAATCTTCTGTGTACGTGTAGTTCAACAGTTGTTGCAAGAAGCGGGCTGGCAGCTAGCTAAAACAAACATTAAACTCACTACATACAAATTGGGATAAGATTTCTCTACTTGGAAACGTTAACCATTTAGTGTACATTCCGCCATGAGCTTTACTTTAGTTCAAGATCAGATGTTTAGTAAAGGCTAAAGTATCTTATAAACGTTAACCATTTAGTGTACATTCCGCCATGAGCTTTACTTTAATTCAATATCAGATGTTTAATAAAGGCTAAATTCTCTTATAAACGTTAATCATTTAGTGTACATTCCGCTATGAGTATTACTTTAGTTCAAGATCAGATGTTTAGTAAAGGCTAAAGTATCTTATAAACGTTAACCATTTAGTGTACATTCCGCTGTGAGTATTACTTTAGTTCAAGATCAGATGTTTAGTAAAGGCTAAAGTCTCTTATAAATGTTAACCATTTAGTGTACATTCCACCATGAGTATTACTTTAGTTCAAGATCAGATGTTTAATAAAGGCTAAATTCTCTTATTTACTGGAATCAAAAGTAAGATGGATCAAAGTATGATGCATAATGCATCTGACAGTCACTTTTTTGGATCAAAGATCTGGACAAAGTCCTTGTGATGGTGGGTGCTACCACTTGTTGTTCTCTCTCTGGTCAATAGTTCGAAATTAAGGGTGGCTACCTGAACTTTATAGGCCCATGATTGATCGCTTGGCCTATGTGTCTAAGGTTGAATATTTCAATTCAATTAAAAAAAATGTCTATTGGTATTTTGTGTTTTAGGATATAGTTCAATTTTTCTTCTGCAACAGGAGTTTAAATGATATTAAACTATAGTTTCATGAACAGATAGATTTATGGAGACTCAGGACAACTAGGTTAGAATTGCAAATTTTCTTATTTCAGATAGCTGAAAGTGGAAAGATTTAATATAAAAAAGTTTTGAGAATTTTATGAGAGGCTTCTCACACTGATAACCATGGTAACTTATTTCTTAGCTTTATCGCTAAATGGAAATGTTCAGAAAAATCCAGACTTATCGTTTATAAGACAAGCTCGATTGTTGGAGAAGACCTCGAGTACATACAAAATATGGCCAATACCTAGTGGAAACAGTTTATTTATTTTACCAAAGAATCATGTATGTTGAGAATATACTAAGATGTTCGCATATGGAAGTTAAGCTAGATTTTGTCGAACCTAAGTATCACGAAGAAGACAGAAAAAAAGTTAATGGTTGAAATAAAACAATTTCTGATGCTATGCTCCGAATGAATAATGGAATAAAAACAAACAGATATTAACAGTTTTATTGGAAAAACATAGCAAAATTTGTGCAAGAGGCAAAAAATGAAAGCGATATCAAAGAGGTGAAAAAAAAAGGAATAACTTATTGATGGAACAGATATTTAATTTGAAGATTTAACGAGAACAAAACTAAATTATTTAAAGAATGAGATACAAAATAAAAGACAAAATTGAAGACGTGCAGACGGAAGCAAGATTGGATACATGGTAATAAGAGAAAAATAACCAATTAGCCAACAAACTGAGATACTGCATGGATTACTAAAAAAAATGTGGACTATTAATTATTATTTAAGCGAAAATCCTGTAAAGCGTCGGCAAGAAATAGAATATTAAGAATAAGTTCCGAAACATGGCAAATATTGGAAAATACTCTCTAATGTAATCCAATTGGAAGGAAAATGAAACTAGTTTATAGTGTCTTAAAGTAATCGCAACCTACAAAAAACAAATAATCAGGTGAATGTTTATAGTTTATTAATATAACGGCTAGACATGACGGACGTAGACTAGCGATTCATACACAAACGTAAGGAAATGGTGGCGCCATAAACCATGCATAAAATATACGAATTCTTTATCACTGAATACCGAAGGTAACTGGAAAAATGCGAGTCGTGAAATTAATGTTAAGGAATTTTGCCAGAAAGGTCTTTATTTTTCATGACAAATATTAAAAGACTATCATATCGTTACACAAGTTTGTATATCCTACTCAAATTAAAACACAGTAGTTTAGAAATTTAGGCTGCGTGGGATTTGAGAGCTAGAAAGGGGAAACAATGATAATCTGTTATGTTTTGTTTTTTTTTTTTTAATTTCGTC
>NW_013669015.1:43657-52558 GCF_000517525.1 Limulus polyphemus
CCAACGAATAGTGGGATTGACCGTCACCTTATAACGCCTCCACGGCTGAAAGGGCGAGCATGTTTGGTGGGACGGGGATTCGAACCCGCGACCCTCAGATTGCGAGTCGAGCGCCTTATCCACCTGGCCATGCCGGGCCAATCTGTTATGTAATGACTTGTGAACGGTATAACGATAATCCAGCAAATGTATTAAACATCCCAGAAAACCTAAAGTTAAGAAAATATACTTGGAAGATACGTCAATTGCGCTGTCTTAATTATGCAGACGTTTTTAATAAAAAGAAAAGATTGTTTGTTTGTTTATTGTTAAACACAAAGCTACAGCATGGGTTGTCTGTTCTGTATCAGCCAGTAGAATCGAAACCCGATTTCTAGCGGTGTGAGCCCTCAGATGAACCGTTGAGCCACTGAAGGGGTGGGTGGGTAGATGGAAATAAGATTAGATAACTTTTTTTTCTTTTTCGTTTTTTGAAAGATAAGAATGTCAAAGTTGTTTAGACAGTAAGTGAAGGGCAGTGGCAAAGGTTGGAGTTTAAAAACACTTTTGGAAATAATTCGACAGAAAAAAAACCTAAAGATAAAATAGTCGAAAAATTTAATATAACATTAGAGAAGTTAAAACCATCGTAATCTTAAGAAGGCAGTATATTTTACGAGATTTGCTTTTAATACAGCAAAAATTAGACGAATATGTTAAGTGTTTCAACTAATTTCTTCTCGGAGTAGATTATATATTAGTTAAGTTAAAAGCTATAAGGTTAGAAAAAGCACCATTGATGGGGAGCATTTGTGGTTATACATTAAAGAAAAATTAAAAATACATGAATAACTAAAACGGCATAGAAATGGATATAGTATAATGGATTACATTTTTTATTTTACAGAATTTGTTACATAAATATGTGGGCAAGAGAAAATGTCGATTATTTCCATCTGTAAAATGGGATAAGCTGTATATAAGCACTGATGAAAAAGAAAGGTTGTATTCTTATTATTCTGATAATTAGCTGGGGCATCGTGACATTATAACCGTGGCACTAAAACCTGATACTTGGTTACGATGACTGATTTTCTTCCCTCTGGTAAGTTTAGTCGATTACGTAAAGGTGTTGAGCTAAAATTTTATTTAAAACGTAAACATGAGAAATTTATTCAATTAAGAAAAGAAAAGTTACGATCTTACTGATTTGGTAATAATAATAATAATAATAATTATATTGTGACAATTAACCTAAAACTTTCTTTAAAAATGTAGACTTGTGAAAGATGTATGAATATAAGGAGGATTAAGGTCTGTATCAACTGAAAAATTAATCCAAAAGAATCATAAGTTTATATTCCGTGCTTCACCATGTGATCGAAATAATGTACTTGAAATAATTTTACTTAAAACAAACATTACTTTTAGCTGCGAGGGCGTTATAATTGGGACAGTCAATTCCGCTAGTCGGTTAGGAGTAGTTGCAAAGGCGGCGATTGCTCATATCTGATTGCGCTTCCTTTGACCAACTATTCTAAAGTAGGGTTAGCTAAGTCTGAAATGCTTAGATGTCCGACTCGGCTGCTTAACTCTCCCAACACGGGGTCGGTCAATTTGACCAAGTCACGTGACCTTTTGTACTCGTTTAAAGTCGATATAAATTAAATACTTATAGCTCTCTATATATTGGGTATATCTTCACTAAATTTGACAGTCTTTCAGTTAATATTACAAGTCATGTTTCTTAGTGAAGTATTTCTAATAAAATAAAATAAAGTTTTGTCCATGAATATATTGAGTATTTGTTTTCAATAGTCCGTGTGAAAAGTAATTTTCATGTTGAAATTAAAAATAATTTGTCATCTCAAAAATCTCAAATTTCCTTTGTGTGATCCCTAAAACCTCCTAAATGCATTTCAAACGTTTTTTCCCCTACTAACTCCTTATAGTTTATATGTTATTTTCTTTAATCCGTACTATTGTCATGTGGCAAATATAATTGATTAAAATCACGTTTCTCCAGCTAAAAGGTGTTCAAACCATAATAATTGTTTTTCTAACAAAATGCTTGTATAACTAGCATTCCGACCACTACCATGTTTTCTATACATCAGCCAGACCTGATGAGTTCTGGTATTGAGCGAAACGCGTCGTCAGAAATGGATATGGCAGACAGTGTGGTTGGAATGCTATTATGCACTTTTCTACTCGGAAAAACCTCGAGGGACCGAATAAATATGGTATTTAAAAATACATTAAGCTCAATACTTCTTGTAAACAGAAGTTATATATTCCCGCAATATAATTTCCGATAAAGTAGAAAAACGGAAAAAAAATTCTTCCCATAAACCAATTAAATTTGAATGCCTAGTAAAATCTTATATAAACAGAAATGATATATTTCCGCAACAATTTTTTTTCTTTTACTTTCTCAAAAATCAAGAAAATTCTCCCCAAGAACCCAGTCAGAAAAATTACGTATTAATCTGCAGGATAGTATAGGGAGTATTACGGAACGTAAGGTTATGTAACTTTATATAAGAAGTCATGCGAAGCTCTCATTACTATAGACCACGAGAAGTAAAAGTAAAAATATTACCCTCTTACGTCAATCAACAGAAATATTTCCACAAATTGAATTGAGTTCTTGCATTTCTTATTCTTTCGACAGGAAGAAGGAGGAAAAAAATATTGAATTCATAGCGACTATAAGTAAATTTTCTTTACCTTTTTTTTCTTCTTCTCTTTCCCCTTATCTAAAGTAATGGATTTTTAATCTTGTCTATTATATATAAATGCGCTTTGAAAACTTGGAAAACTGTCATAAGTTAGCACACTTCAGGCGTTCAGTGCCACGTGACAGCAGTCCTTCATTACCGTTCCTTCAACGTCAATAAAGGAAATGAATCGTCAATTGAACATCAAGGTATTGCTCTGAGAAATTCAGCAGAATGAAAGAGAATTTTCAAACATGATTTCATATTCTTCAAAGGCTTATACGCCCTAACTTTTCTATTACTGTGACATCTCTGTCATGCTTCATTTACAAAATTTTAAGCCTGTGCTGGGTAAAGGTTCTAATACTAAACATCAGATTTTCCTCTCACAGAATGTCCATTCTAAGCGGTCGTTTTATTTATTCATTAAAGTTTTAGAAACTCAAGTAACACATTTTAAATATCTCAAAAAATCTTGTGAGGTTTTCGTTTGTTTTAGTGGTGGATAGAAGATTTTTTTCTAAAATCAACACGTTCTGCAACACATTAGACACGATTGGGGCTTAGAAAATATTTGTCTTCAATAGGAAAGCGAAAAGTTTAGTGCAAAAATTTCGAAGAAAGACAATTAGAGACCCTTACACATATTCCAATGTTAATCATTATGATTAAACTATTTTAAACTGTTACAAATAATTTTTATTTGTAATTAAGATGTGTCGAATGTGTAGGATATCTTCAATATTTCTCCAAGAAACTAATATTTAACTCCTAACTGTAGAAAATAAAATAATAATTAAATGTCACACTTCTGATGCCAGAAATTAAAACATTTTTCTTGAGTTACAACTTCCAGAAATTAATGATCAACTCTTTGAAAAGAGTTTAAAGCAGAAACATACAAATTACATTCGGGAATTTTAAAATTGGTAGAGAAGAGGGAATATATATTTGCTTCTCTTCTAGTCCACGTCTATAATATTTTGAGTGAAGATGGATTTAGCGAGATCTGTATGTGTTTGTTTATATTTGCTGAATTTTAAATGGTAAAATAATAAAAGGAACAATGAGTGTTAAGTGTTTTCAAAATTGAGTAAGTACGAAAGGCAGAAGTTTAAAGATTACAAGATGTGTCTATTGATGCATTTTTTTTTGGGGGGGGGGGGAGGTCCAAAATTTTATAGCCCCGTTGCTTGCGAGTAATTGTAATTTCTCTAACTTGTTTTAACCCTTTAAAAACCATTACTTATTCCTAGTACAGCTTTAACCTTTGGGCTATAAAATTTGTAATTTGCAAAGCGTTTTTTTTGCCAATACAGAAAATACCACCAAAAATAAAACAAGTGGCTTAATATTTGCATTTGTGAGGTACTAACAAATCCCCAGTATCACAGCGGACTTACAACGCTAGAAACAGGGTTTCGATCCCCGTGGTGAGCAGAGCACAGATAGCCCATCGTGTAGCTTTGTGATTAATTACAAACAAACATATCCTTAAGTGCTCTTCACATTCAGCAATCTAACAGTGTCAAACGTTACTTATAACGAATTATGCTAGAAATATAGATTTTCTTTTTCTGGTATTATGAAAAATCTATACAGACATTTTGTATCTATTATAACTTTATGTAAAAGAAACAGTTTTTGTTATTAATTGAGTCATTTATAAGATTGATTTTAGCACTTGTTATGGGTTGTCTATTTTGAGTTAGCACTATTGAGTTCTTACATCCAATTCATAGGTAAATTTTAACATAACTCAATATTACACCTTTCCTGTCACTCTGCTAAATAAGATAAATATACAGTTTTGAAGTGACTGTTTATCATAAGCTAACATTTTTTGGATCTTTAAAATTTATATGAATCCCAATCTATTATGCGATTCATCACTTATCACTAAGTTATACCGGTTTCGGGGAATTCTACCCTTCATCATTAATCCTAGATATACTTATTTTTAATATTTTAAGTAGTTTGTCTACCGAATTAATTCAGAATAGTAGACCTGGAGCATCAGTGTGACATATTCAAATTTTATATAAAACATTTTCACTGTGGCAAATAAAAGACAACAAAGAGTTTTGTTTCAGTTGTTTTTAAATTCATCTGTTAAGAGGTTTAACTTAAGTTTTATTAAATTACAGAAAAATAACTTAATTTTAAGAATTTAGGAGTGAAAAGAAATAAAGTATTACAATATACGTTAACCACTATATCTGCCAAATCCAGTATCTACGAGGCCTTTCGCCAATACGAGAACTCATCATGCCGGTTGTGATATTACAGATACAGTAGTGATAGTGGTCATAAAACTGCATGAAGAACAATAGTCTAGTTCAGAAATTTTTGGGAAGTTTTCACGGATAACATAATTGTGAACATATGAACAAAGTTATCGCTTTTCGAATTCAAAGTCCCCCCCCCCAAAAAAAAGGATGACTATCTTTGTTAAACAGAAGACGTATGTTGGGCAGAATACATCCACAATTAAATCTTAAAGGTGAATCAAAATACATAAACGTTTGACCTGTTTTCCACTCCAAAGATGCTACTCCCAAAGGCTCGTAAGCACTTAGACGTTGTGTAAACATTTAAATACATAAATGTATCAGAAATATGCTGGTTCCCTTACTAGGTAGCTAAAGCTAGACTTGAATTACATTAGCTCGGCTCATCCTTTCCTTACAACGTTAAATCCGGGGTTTGATACCCCTGGTAGACATAACAGATTGCCCTTAATGTGAATGACAAAATAACCTATTTTTCACTTTTTTCTTAATTAAACTTGGAACACTGCAGAGGTCTAAAACTTGAGCGTCCAATTTTAACATGAACCTTTAATGCAGCATCTATTAAACCAGTAATTTTTATTTTATTTTTATTATTCTTAATGTGATTTCAATAAAGTATCTAAAAATAAAATAACTTATCCCCATAAACATAACTGTCAAATAACATTCAGCCAGTATACATAATAATAACGAATAAATTATTCTAGGGACAGCTTGACGATGATGATGTTAAGTAAGATATCAATATTTATTTTGGATTCTAATGTTTAAGTCTCCGTATTTCAGTCATAAATAGTAATAATAAACTTAGTTAAACCAGATTCATCAGCGAAATATAACCAAATTTATGAAAATATGTTTTTCGTTTTTAAATGGAGTTCAAGGTCAGACTAAATACTGTTATGAACAGTTGTGTCCAACAAACGTTCGGCAAAGGATTATAACGGTTCTTTTACATTCGAATGTTTTTGAAGTTTGTCTTCATGGGATGTACTACATTTTGTATTATCGGTAATATCAAGAATCGCCATTTCAGATCCTTCCTAATGTATTGCCGTTTGTTCGAAATCACATGAAAATACAAATTTCCTTCATTTAATTCTCGTTATTTACATCCATAACGCATTCCTTTCTATTACATACAAACCAGAAATATATATATCGACTCTCTTTCGGAATACCATCAAAGCCTACACACACAAACACACGTTTTTAATTTGATTGTTTTTTTTTATCTGTTTTTTTCTTATTTTTTAACACAATTATCCATTTCAGTTTTTGGGTTTCTTTTGATAGTGTCCGCAGCTGCGAAAACTAGACTGGGAGAAACGATACAAACAATAGATCAAACCCTAACAGAACTCGACCGCTCCATAAATGTACCATACAGTGAACTAAGCCAATATTTTACAAAACTATGAAGCTTGTACATGTAAAAGTATTTCATTATTCTCCAGTAGCTCAGCATAAGTCTGAAGACTCATAACGCTAAAAATAGGGGTTTGATACCTGCGGTGGGCACAGCACACATAGCCCATTATGTAGCTTTTTGCTTAACAACAAATAAAAACAAAACCTTTAAGAATAAATAGAAATATTTGGAAAAATCTTTGTACATGTTAACATATGATTAATATATTAAGCTGAGTAATTGAGAAGATGCTACATATAAATTATAACGCAAATTAATAAATTAACAAGATCCCCATTTACTTTTCAGAGAAACCACATCTAAGCTTGAACAGATCAATTATAATTGTTTCTCTCCAACTTCTCACATTTGCCTTTGTGCTTAAAGCATTATCGTTTTACAGTGTATAACAAAGTTTGAAGCTTAGCTGCACTTGTGAAATTGCACGGGACTTAAAAAAAAATTAATTTACATGAAATGTCTATTACGTTTACTTCTCGACCTTCGTACAATCATTTTGACGTAATGTAATCATGAAATTAAAATGACCATAAACATACAAGGTCACAGCAATCACACGTATACTGTTATTTTTACGCGCTAAAGGAGTTTATGGCACCAGCCAAAGCACGGACTCTTTTCCTTCAAATTATGGAGTCCTGCTGCATTACATTTGTCAGTGCGCAGACCAGGCAGCGTAGTGCCGTCCTCAAATTCGAACTACCGAACACAGGGAGGCAACCGATTGGAAGCAATCTACTGCTATTTTTTTGTATACGTTATTTAGTTAAATGTTAATTATTTATTAATATTATGTATAATTTTCTTGACAGCAATTTTTATACAAAAATGTGGAGGTCAAGACTGCTACTCACTTCTCGACACTATAGCATGGGGCGAACAAATCTAAATAGAATCAACAATTATTATACCAAGTACACCCCGAAGAAAGTTAAATCTTAATGTTTCTGTAAATTAATGTAAAAGTATTCAAATATGAAATAATTACTGCCCTTTAGGCTCTTATGTATGCAAGTCATTTTTTGATTGCACGTCTTTCCATCTATGGTTTTGGATGTGAATTTTAAACATCAGGTTGTTTGTTTGAAATTAAGCACAAAGCTACACCATGGGCTTTCTGTGCTTTGCCCAACACGGGTATCGAAACCCGGTTTATAGCGTTACATACCTCTGTGCTATTAGGGGACTTAAATATCAGATTAACGTAACGTAGCTACAGCTTTTGTGGTTTATATACAAGTTCTTTGAATTATTTTCTCAAACTAATGTCCGATTACGCTGAAGCTACACGATGGTCTCTTAGGGACTTTCCATTAAAGATGACTGTCTTGAAATTGCAAAGATCATGACAATTATACTTAAGCTTTGCACAGCCATAAAAATAAATGACAAATTTTCTGTTTTCTACTTCAAAAGTCCATTTAGTGCACCGATTGTGCATCAGTGGATTTGTTTTATTTTAGTTATTATGAGCATTTAACAAAAACAGTCAATTTTAGCATCAATTATATATAGACACACACAAGAAATATTCCTCCTGGACAACTTGTTTCTACACATTCTGATAATAGCGTATAGGGCACTCGCTTAGACCTTTGTATTGTCTTTACGCGACTATCATAAAGTCTTAAGAAAATGGTGAGGGGATATTATATTGAAGATATGTTGTATATCTCAATAATTGTAGTCAGGTTTGTTTTTCGTGTGTAAATGGCAATCTATATATTTCTAGTTTTCTTTCAGACAAAGCAATCTATTCAAATATTTTCGGGACTTTAAACAAATGATATGGAATACATGTAGACTTTTTTTAATTGTAGTAAAATAAAAATTTTGCTTCAAGGAGTCAGTAATTCATCTTTTTTTATTGCGAATTCAAATCTCTTCATCACCGTTTCGCACGGCTGCACTTCGTAAAATGAAGTTGTGGTATTCATGCCACATTAAATATTGAAATGACATCGTACAAATATACTGCCACCATTTTAAATTATTTCTGGAGTTTTACGAGTTAAAGATAAAAACAAACTACGACTATAAATTATATAAGCTAATAGAAAAATGATAAATATTTTCACACAGTAATCAACGTTTTATGTCTAAATTACCTTTTGGAAGAACACCGAAGGGTCAGCTGCAAGTTTATAGACTAACAACGCTATAATTCGGGGTTCGATTTACCAGGAATAGATAGTGAAGATAGCCCATTGTGTAGCATTTTACTAAGAAAACAACAACAACCTCCTGTCCCCTGGTGGCTTAATGGTAAGTCTGAGAGCTTACAGCATTAAAAAATTGCCGGGCAGAGCACAGATAACCCATTGTGTAGATTTGCACTTAACAACAAACAAACAAGCCTTTTCGAAACATAAATCTCTGTTCAGAAAGTGGGTGTAATACAAAATAACTAAATAATTGTTAAACAGACACAGAGTTGTTCTGAGAAGCAAATACCGAAGCATACAAACTTTAAAGG
>NW_013669015.1:53105-56662 GCF_000517525.1 Limulus polyphemus
CAGTTCACTATAATTTTATATCTAGACGTTACAAGACTTTTGGGTAAACATTATACATAATATTCAACGTTAAACTGGTACACAATTAAAAACATTTTATTTAGGCCTATCTATGGCCTTCAACTCCTCACGATGACGTTGTAACGTCGAAACATGTAGAATCGTCAACTTTCTGAAGGCCATAGATAAGCCTAAATAAAATGTTTTTAATTGTGTACCAGTTTAACGTTGAATATTATTTATGATTTTAACTTTATACACAAGTGCCAAAATACTATAATTGAGACTTTTGGGCTTTCGTATTATTTGCAAGTTTAAATAAGAGATATCTAGGTTGACTTTATCTTATCCAGCGTATTTATAGAAAAATAAGCCGAGATGTCTTGCTCTCTGAGGCTGAGCAGCCCGAAAGTTGAAGTCTGGATTGATAAGGCAAAGAAACTTTTAAGATACTTCACCTGAAAATCCACGTTATTCGCGAGAGAAGTTGTTGCGAAATTATTAGTTTGAGATATTCTCGTCCGACATTTTTCCAGTTTTCATTCTTTGTTGGAATCTGATCTCTGAAGATAATTCTTCATTAGAGCTATCCAGCAAGAAAGGTGCCAAAAATTCAATGTTAGCTCCCTTCAAGTATGCGTAAAAAAAAATGTAATAGATGGCTAATTATCGTGTATCTACTTAACCGTATAACGTTTTCGTTAATCTAATGTGCATTTCATACTTCAAGTAACATAATAGATGGCTAATTATCGTGTATCTACTTAACCGTATAACGTTTTCGTTAATCTAATGTGCATTTCATACTTCAAGTAACATAATAGATGGCTAATTATCGTGTATCTACTTAACCGTAACTGCAAGTAACAGAACATAGGTGCCACTATATTTCGAAGTTAGAGGGAAGTAAAGATGACGTTTGTTCAGGAAACATTTCCTTATTTCACTCGACGAAACTTCTATATTAATCGTTTCAGCCTGACGTATGTTAGAGTCCAATGGGGATCCTGAATGAATCAGTGAAGCAATTGATGTTTAGAGGAATAATAAAGTCCACCATTAAGGTCGAATCTAACAACAACGCCAAAAAACAAACGGATTTGTCAAAATAAACAGCCAAGTCGTTCTAACCTCAAATATCTATAAGTGATAATAACGTGAAAAATGTGATTTGATTGTATCCATTTTATTTATATTTTCATTATTTGTTTATGGGTTGTAAAATAGTTTGCACAAATATATTTTATGTGGAGAAAATATCCAAAAGATTGCCAATAACATTAATGGATGCGCTAAATCACGTGACACACAACTATTTTTAAGTTATGGAAATTAAAGAGAAAACCAAAATCACCTTCTAATACAAAAAGAAAAAGAATGCACAAAGTTTAACGAGCTTTAGATAACTTTGTAAAGCTGCAACTTATGTATCTTTCCGAAGCTTTAACTTTGGATGGAGGAGAGCATGCGTTGTTACATAAAAACTTAAGCGTTGACACCTTTCAATTCAAAGTTTACAGCAAACCCAAAAGTATGTTTATCTACATGAAAAACAAAGCTCATCTTATTTTTTCCGTTGTCAGCACCAAAAGTTTCTGAACTTTCGATGAATTTCAAAAAAAAGAAGTTTTAATTAATCCTGCCAGACTCTTAATTGATAAAAAATGACAAAGTTGTCATTATTTTTAACTTCATAGTCATGCAAGTGAAAAATATTGAAATATTTAGCTTACACAACATTTATATTGGTAAAAAGGTTTTTATATCTTAATTAAAATAATCAGCTTTTGTTTCCCATGAACGTACAACATTCCCGAATAATTAATATTCTAATTCTCATGTTTGCTATAAACTTTTAGCGCGGCCTCAGGAGCGTTATAAACGTGGATTACTAGGGACATTTTATAAAATTACATCATTTCACATGACAAACTTTGACTGGTTACTTCGATGTACAATAAATTTGAGGTTTTCTGTATGGCTTAATTAATACAGTGGTTTTGGTTTTCAATAACTATATTACGTTTGTTATAGGTGGCATGACTTTTTATTTATTTAACAGTTTGCGAGTTTGTTTGTATCAAAGCTCGGTTTTTAGCGTTATAAGCCTTCCGACTTACCGCTAAGCCACTGGGATCAGTTTGTTAGATATACGGCTATGTATTTTTTTTCCCTCAAGAAGGGAAAAAAAGCTAAAATAGCTGTTGTGCATTTTTTTCAATAGTTTATAGTTTCATTTCAAAAAAATTGTTTTAATCGCAAAAAACAATTTCAAACACGTAAAATGAAAACAGTGAAGAAACTAATAACTCAACTCCACTAAGATATATATATAATGCTTTAGTAGCTGCTTTAATTGGTATTGCCCCAGCAATCCGTTAAAACCTTAAATTAATTTTTAATACGCGAGAAACGTACGAAACTTAAGGTATATTAGAGGTATATGTTAACAATTTAAACGTAAAAAAAACCAATAAATAAAGAAAGAAACTAATAATTACTTAAAAGAATATAACCAAAGAGATATTTATAAGAAAAGCAAATATTTATGTATACAAAAATAACGTGTTGAGAAACTGATGATATTTTTATTGTTTTTCTTCTTCCCTTTACTCTACTGCTATTAAAATAATTATTACTAATAATGTATTCAATTTGCCTTTCCTAACGAATTCTTGGCCTGGCAAAGCCTGATGATTAGGGCGCTCGAATCGCAAGCTATGGGCCGCAGGTTTGAATCCCCTTCACCGAACATAATCGTCCTTTCGGTCGTGGGGAAGTTATAATGTAACGGTCAATCCTACTATTCGTTGGTACTCTCCCCTAAGAGTAGACGGTGGGTGATGTTGACTGGATGCCTATCCTTTAGTCTTTCATTGCTAAATGAGGAACGCCTACATGGTAAAATCTGCCCGAGAATCGCCAATGATGCATTATCATCCAAGGTGCCTAAACTTTTTTTTTTATTATAGCCAAATAATATACCGTATTTTTGCTTTCTGAAATAGGAAATGGACGATTTTTAAAATATTCCGAAATTTACTGATACTGACTGGATTACATAACACTATTTCAAACAACCAGATACAGTAGATTTAAATACACATAACATATTAATTTAAAAGAAAACTGTTCTTCTAACGACAAAAAGAGATTTCCTCGTTTTATAAAGACACAAACACAAGCTGAAATTGTTTGAAGTTAAGCACAAAACTACGCAATGGGCTATCCGTGCTCTGCCCACCACGTGTATCGAAACCCGGTTTCTAGGGTTGTAAATCCCCAAACATGTCGCTGTGTCACTGGAGGCCAAACTGAAATATCCGTCAACTGATGAGGAATGTTTAAACTTAATTAAAACAATGCAAGTTTAACAGCAATCATATATTTCAAAGTAATAATTTGAATATAAACTTTATCACAAAAATGTATAATTATAACAAAGCTTTTTCAAAAACAACATTCGCAGTTTGCTTTCTATCTACCAACAAAAAGATTTTGAGGTGATCCCACCCTTGAATACCCTACATCTCACTGACCATGAGAAAAGCATGGTT
>NW_013669015.1:57061-58491 GCF_000517525.1 Limulus polyphemus
AACAAACAACACTATTCTTCTTTATTATATATATATATATATATATATATATATATATATATTTGCTTTCCGAAACAGAAAATGTACGATTTGTAAATATTTCGTGCTTTAATTACGTCAGAGCCGTTTCTACTTGTACGTTGTCAAGTTAAGCTCACCTTCCAGACTCGAGAAAGACACAAGTAGAACTTAGTCAACTAGCTAAGTTACAGGTTTCCATGTAAAATAAAACTTCGTATTTACCTAGCGCAACTGTGATACCACGTGACTGGCCATTTTCATTCTGCATTGGTGGGGCCGTGACTTGTAGATAACACCTGTGCAACTAGGGAAGGACGTTACTTTATCCTTAAACAAGGCTACATGTAGCAATATTCTTCGTAGGTGGTAACAAGTAGCAATAGTAGCTTGAATGTAGATCAACTCAACTGTAATCTCGACCATGTTTTATGTACAACCTACACATATTAATAACAAATAATACATTCAGAATAAATATTAATACTACAGAAAGAATACAAGTATGATATATTTGTACATTGCAGTTATAAAAGACTATTGTTGGAGACAGGCGCTGCAACTTGAACCAGACAAAAAAAAAAGAAGTTAAGTTTGAGCTTTGTTGTCAAATATAGGGTCAAGTATAATTCTAACTGTTCCCTATTCAATGCAATAGTTTTTTTCAGTAGGCGTTTTAACAGGATAGAAATTTAGGTTGTAAGTGAATGATATACATGTCTTTCTAAACTTTTAAGAAACTCCACGATATTAAAATCCGACTTACCGTCGAACTTTTCAACAGGCAGATGTGGCATGTTCACTGCGGTGACGTAAATTGATGAATTGTCCATAGGGCTATAGGTAGAATGAACTCCAAGTATTAGGTTGAGGGGAGGGAAGACTTCGTTTCTCTCGCTAGTAGATCAGTCACCATGCGCGTTAACATTTTTAACTGTTCCGTCAATACTGCCACAAACTCACTACATACGATTCGTTAACATCCTTAATAACACAGCTATTTTCTAAAACAAGTTAACCTATATTTAACCGAATTTAACATATTTCCAAATTAATCACCCAACACAAACAAACAATCCAAAGTCACAACTCAATCTCCATGAAAGTCCTTGTTTGGGTAACGACTAACGACTTTTGTAGCGACTAACGATCGAAATAATTTGACGCAACAACCAGGGTTGAAAAAAAAATTTACTTTGACAACCACAATAATCAAACAATTGAAATACAAAGTTGATAGCTTACCAAAACACAGTAAAAAATTGTGCCTGGCCAGGACTTGAAACTAACGTTAATGAACAATACAATATACAAGTCCAGGTTAATAGATATACACCTGGAAAAAAATTAAGCACCCCCGTGTTTTTTTCCAGTGATTCAGATTCGAAGTTCTTGTGACTGATTATAAATTA
>NW_013669015.1:59407-61117 GCF_000517525.1 Limulus polyphemus
AACCAATAAGTAAATAAAGGAATACGGAAAAAAAACTAATTCCAAAACAACAATATTCTGTATTTAAATTACAAAATCACTAACAACATCGAGTTATAAGCAGCAAGAACACTATTCAGTTATATCTTGTGAACTAACTTGTTACTGTGGGTTTATTCTTAAACTGTTAAATCACATTACAAATCACCTGATCATGTTTTCCCCCCAATCCCGTGTAAAATATCTATACTTTACATATTCTCATGCAACGTTAATAATTTTAGTACATCACCGCTAGGGGAAATTGATGTCAGTCTCATAATACATGCAAAATACTCCAAATAAATGTGATTATCTAGATGGTGAGTTAGAGTTTTTGTTTGTTTTTAATTATGCACAAAGCTACACGAGGGCTATCTGTGCTCTGCCCACCACGGGTATTGAAACCCGGTTTCTAGCGTTGTAAGTCCGCAGACATACCGCTGTGCCATTGGGGGGCAATATCTAGAAGGTGAGTTAGAGTTTTAAATGTATCTAAAAATTCATAGATAAACTAAACGATACAAGGAATAATAACGAACGATAAACAAATAAAAACAGAATTCGCTATCTCACAACGTGACTGCTTAGAATGGCAAAACCAATGAAGTTTTTATATTAAGTTTACTTGTAATAGAAATGGTTATTTTTTTGCCTTCTCTTATAGCCTGGTGATTAGAGTGCTCGACTCGCAATCTGCTGGTCTTGGGTTCGAATCCTCTAAATGAACATCTTCACCCTTACAGCCATGGAGGTGTTATGGTGTGACGGTCACTCCTACTATCAGTTGGTAAAGAGTATCTCAAAAGTTGGCGGAGGGTGATGTTAACTAGCTGCCTTTCCTCTAGTCTATGGCTTATAAATTAGGGACGGCTAGCGCTGATAACCCCCAAATAACTTTGCGTGAAATACAACAAACTTTGTGACCTGGAGACTATTTATAAGCGCTCTAAGATAATCAACTTAAATACAGTGTCTAGTATATTCCAAATACTAGGTCGCAAAGAAATGCTTCACACCTCTATAGCTCAAAAAATGCGACGAAAATAAAGTTTTTTCCAGATCTAAACAGTTTGACGTAAGACACAGCTAAGCTTGTTAAAGTATAAGATTGCTTGAAATTGCGAGATTTTGTTCGTGTATTGTTGGATAAACGTTTACTGAAGATAATGGTGTCGTGAACTGGACGTGGCATAATGGTTAGCGTTCCAGGCTGTGGGTCCGAGGGTTCTAGGTCTATGTCCCGTTAACGCAAAACAATCACGCTTCGCACTTTTTATAAGAACGACGGCCAAATGTATGTTCGATTAGAGTAACCAGAGTTGACAAACTGTTTTCCCAGTGGGTATTTAGTAGGGATGCACGGGTACCCAGCCAGATATTAGATCCCGACCGGGTATTGTGGTACCCGGTAATACTGTGCTCCGGCTATTTGTCGAAGTTAGGCATGTAAGCCCTAATCTTTGTGGCAACTAACGCGGTACTAAAAGTTTCAGTCAATAATTGGTTTAGTTATAAAAAAAAGGTGTTCCGAGCAACAAAAACTGACAGCTCGCTGAACGTCGGGGATTCAGAGAACAATAGGGGTTAATAACGGGCATGGCTTTAGAAGTGGATTTCTGGGTAAGGTGGGGTTGTTGAGAACAATAAGGGGTTGGGGTTTGAGAGGCTGGGGTTAGGCATTGAAAGTTG
>NW_013669015.1:62077-71523 GCF_000517525.1 Limulus polyphemus
GAGCTTTAGATAGAATCTGTTAAAAATGAGCTTTAGATAGGATCTGTTAAAAAAGGATCTTTAAACAGATACTGTTAAAAATGAGAACTACATTAGACAGGGTCGGCTTTAAGTATTCTGTCGCAGTAGACAATATTTTAAAATGCCATCTTCGGTAGATGTTGTTTTTACTATTATTTCGGATATCAGCGTTAGCCATCCCTAATTTTCAAATAGCAGACTAGTGGAAAGCGATACGTTGCCCAGAACACATCTTTTGCGCCTTTTTTTTATCTCCCTATTTGGCATCAGTATACAGCATACCCTCAAATAGTAGTCCTAATTTTTAACTTCTCATTATCAGAATTCCATTAAAATACAAATTTAAAGTTAATTTTTCTTTGAAAAAATGAAAATGATGAGTTTTTGTTGTTGTTGTTTTTTCTAGTTTATTGTAATATTCCTTTAACTATGTCTTCTGAAATATCTAGGCCTGGCATGGCCAGGGGGTTAGGGCGCTCGACTCGCAATCTGCGAATCGCGGGTTCGAATCCCCGTCATACCAAACATGCACGCCCTTTCAGCCGTGTGGGCGTTATATTGTGACGGTCAATCCCACTATTCGTTGGTAAAAGAGTAGCCCAAGAGTTGGCGGTAAGTGGTGATGACTAGCTGCCTTCAGTCTAGTCTTTCACTGCTAGATTAGGGACGGCTAGCGCAGATAGCCCTCGTGTAGCTTTGCGCGAAATTCATAACCAACAAATTGAAATATCTACTTGGTCACGCATCATTAGCGTTCGCATGCTCTAAAACCAGGCAGATTTAATCATCTGATCCGGAATCCCTTTCCCTCGGGTAATCCTAAATACAAGGGATGCTCGGGTAGTAACATTTGGCCGAATACCAGGTCCGGGTACCCGGTCACTAAGCTTCGGCCGGGGGCGGGTGTCAACCGGAACCGAGTTCTACTCCCCTAAAAAACCCCCACAAAAATTAGAAACAAAAACAAAATTGACGTTTACTACATTTAACCGAATAATCACCAACAGAACATTCAAATTTTGCTTTCAACTTTCCATGCCTAGCCCCAGCTTCTCAAACCCCAACCCCTTATTGTTCTCAACAACCCCACCTTACCTTACCCAGAAATCCACTTCTCAAGCTATGCCTGTTATTAACCCCTATTGTTCTCTGAATCCCCGACGTTCAGCGAGCTGTCAGTTTTTGTTGCTCGGAACACCTTTTTTATAACTAAACCAATTATTGACTGTAACTTTCAGTACCGCGTTAAGTGCCACAAAGATTAAGGGATTAGGTGTCTAACTTCGACACTCGGCTGGAGACGAGTAATACCGGGTAGCCCAATACCCGGCCGGGGCCGAATATCTGGTCAGGTACCTGTGCATCCCTAATTTATACTATTAAGAACTATAAGTAAAAGCCTTTTATTTTGACAATTGACGAAAATAATTATATTTATAAATTCTGACAAACAGATTTTATCTCAAGCATACCATGTTTCTCTCTAATTAGTTAGTAAGCTAGCTATATATTATCACTCCTAAGTAACTATGTTTTTCTTTATTTAATTAGTAAGCTAGCTATGTATTATCACTCCTACATACCATGTTTCTCTCTAATTAGTTAGTATGCTAGCTATATATTATCACTCCTAAGTAACTATGTTTCTCTCTAATTAATTAGTAAGTTAGCTATGTATTATCACTTCTACATACCATGTTTCTCTCTAATTAGTTAGTAAGTTAGCTATATATTATCACTCCTATGTTAGGAGTGATAATACATAGCTAACTTACTAATTAATTAGAGAGAAACATAGTTACTTAGGAGTGATAATAAATAGCTAGCTTACTAACTAATTAGAGAGAAACATAGTTACTTGGGAGTGATAATATATAGCTAGCTTACTAATTACCAGTTCTTATATTACTAACTAAATTATAAAGAAAAGCTGTCTGAACACGTGGTATTTTTAAGTTATATGAAAATTTCAATTATTTTAAATTCTCTATCTATCTCTCCATCTCTCTCTCTCTATATATATATATGTACTAGATGTACTTCCGTAGGGTCACCGAAAGTGTTTTGTTTCAAGATAAAATAAAATTAAAATTAAGAGAAACAAATATTTTTATTTCTTGCTTTTGAAGTTCATATGTTATGCTGTGTTGAGCCTACAAAGTGCATAATTATTCTCGTGATTCATTGCATGCGCATGTTTTACTGACGTCACGACAGTACAAATTGCAACGTTAAGCGTCCGTTATGTGACGTCGTTTTAGTGTCTACTGTTTGTTTGTTTGTTTTTGAATTTCGCGCAAAGCTACACGAGGACTATCTGCTCTAGCCGTCCCTAATTTAGCAGTGTAAGACTAGAGGGAAGGCAGCTAGATCTACCCAATAGGCTATCTGTATTCTGCGTACCGCCGGGAATCGAACCCCGGATTTTAGAGTTGTAAGTCTATAGTCTTTCCGCTGATTCACGAGAAGACTCTTAGAATAAGTATAAAAACACTGAAGATCTCCTGCGTCAGTAAAACCTTGAAGTTGAAAGTATAACCTTGACGGTATCCATTAGTGTGTTGTTGGAAAAAATATAAATAACCAAATATAGTTACACGTATTTCGAATGTAGTGAACTTAAACAATCACACCAAATAACAGCATACAAAGATAAGTCATAACTGAAGGAAAGTGTCACAATTATCAACCCTAAATAAAAGCGATAAAATATATATTTTTTTTATTTTTTCAACGGATCGCCATAGTTAAAGCACAATTTAAATTGCAGTCACGAATTTAATCTGATGTAACAACAACAATAACAACAACAAAAAAGACAATAAAAAAATAGTAATTTTAATGATATTTATAAGAATAACCAATAGATGGTGTTATTATTCTCTAACAGAAAATGTAAGATATGTGACCACAGGTGACCCAGCAAAAATATTGAGGACTGTAACGCTAGCCCTCCAGTGGCACAGCGGTATGTCTGCGGACTTACAACACTAGAATCCGGGTTTCGATACCCGTGGTGGGCAGAGCACAGATAGCCCATTGTGTAGCTTTGTGCTTAATTACAAACAAACAAACTGTAACGCTAAATGTCGTGGTTCGATGGAGACAACGCAAATAATCTATTGTGCAGCTTTGTGACAGTTTTATAACTTAAACCCGTATAAGTTATTAGTTAGGCACTTTATAACAACTGAAACTACTAGATAGCTACCACATGATAATTATTTACTTCTCTAGCCATGGTAGATAAAATTTATTTTCAAAGTACCATAAAATGAACCTTTTTTTAATATTGTTCACAATACAGATTTTTGGGTATAGTAGTAATCTCCTGAAGGGTTAGCAGTCTCTTGAGCTATCTAATTTGGCAAGATTATGTTGGACATTTAACAATGAAAACTTTATTCCATGCAGAATTTGACAAGAAAAGCAATTTAAATTACATCCAGGGAGCGACCTCTATATCTAAATGACGTAATTGGCACGCATGATATTGAGGTAGCTTACTCACTATCCATTTATTTTTTCTTATTTTTTTCAGCAAATGATTCAAAAAAATTGCATGAACTATTTCATTGTTAAAGGATTAAACCAAGATGAATTACTCGCTCATTAAAGGATTAAAATAAGTTAATTTAACCACACGCTCAGGAAAGGATTTAATAAAGTTGCCTGAACTACTTATTTATTAAAGGATTAAACCGAGAAGAACTACTCGCTCATTAAAGGATTAGACAGAGATGAGCTACTTGCTCATTAAAGGATTAAACCACATTAAATGAACTACCTGCTCATCAAAGGATGAAATTGAGTTGAATGTTTATTTGGAATTTTTGGCGCGAAGCTACATAAGAAATACAGTATTGGCTAAAATGTTTGCATACTGTTCTATACGGATCTTATTATCTACATGCATAGAGTAGTTATTGAGTAAATGCTCAAGTAGTAACAGAGAAGGTAGCGTATGAGCGGAAAAACATGTACGACTTGTTATTCTGGTCTGTATAAGTTGTTTTGAGCATTTGTTCGTAAAAACTTTCACACACAACTGTTTTGTGAAATAAATAAATAAAAAATAAATAAAAATAAAACTGAAACGGAAAATTGCTAACCACGACTCTAAAACCAGCTACTGTAGCTGAGTTGCAGCACCTTCTAATGACACGTTGAGATGGAATCACGGTGGACTACATCAATGACCTCATCGATAGCATGTCACGTCGCCTTGCGGAGGTTATCAGTTATGTGCACTGATACAAAGTCACAGACGCTATTTATAATAATATAATGTTATATTTTGTCATTATATATGTTTTGGTAAGTTTTTGTTGTGACAGGTGAAACGCTGAATTTCACTTCTTTTTACAGCTGTCTGATAAAATTGTTTGCTGTTCAATTAAATCATTCATGATGTCTATAGAACCTGTCTCATTATGCAGATTACATACTTACATATTTAATATAACATACATTTTCTCAGTTTGACAGCGATAAGTGTATTTGTATTCCATCTTAATAATAATGATCTTATTTGTTACAAAGTATGGAAACATTTTGGCCAAGACAGTAGTAGCATATATCCCTCTTTAATTTCAAACTAATATACTAAATGGAATGCAGTTATTGAACAGTACTCACTACCAACTCTTGAGTAACTCTAACCGAAGAGCTGGATTTTAATGTCACTCTTTTTGCGCACCTGAGGCCATAAAGTACGAAGTACGTTTTTGTGGCAAAAAGACGTAAACAATGAAATTTCGGATTCACAGTCCGAGCTCCCTAAACCACTAAGCTAAAGCTCAGCCCAGCTGTGTTAAATGATCTACTCGTTCAGCGAGGGGTTAAACTGAGTGTATGTTTTAAAAAAAACACTTATGTTCTGTTTTAGTATTACAATAATCTTGCATAAATTACAGTTATGCAGAGTATCAGAATAGACATGTAAATTTTAAACTTAATGGTAATAATATTTAGATGCTCTTAGCTTTATTCTGGTATTTAATTTAAGGACTCAAGTCTTCCTGGTTGTGTGTCAAATATAGACACATATTTTTCTTTCGCAACCTTAATTAAATAGGCATGTCAAAAGTTGAACATCTTATGTTTTATTTTGGTTGTAATAGTTTTAATCGATTAATTAGTTTTCAAGGTAAATATAGTAATTTGGAAATTAAAATCTGCTGTAAACATTATTATATATAGGTAAACATCTAATAATGACTTTCAGAAAGTTAAAAACAGTAACTAGTAAGGCTAGAAATAACATAACTAATTATAATGAGCAGGTTCTGCTAAGTAACAGGTTTTAGTCTTTGATTCAAAACTAGGGTAGTGAAGGAAAACAAGAGTCAGATAGGGATAGGAATGAAAAATATAAAGTGCTTATAATTATAAGTGATTGTTTGGTACGTCACGTGGATAGGATAGTCTTTAGGGTAAATAGCGAGACAACAATTATATTATGCTATCCAGGGGCAGGGATGGATGATATAACTGACAGAGCAAGTGATATAGTAAGGGATACTAGCAGTGATGCAGTCTTTGTTGAGCACATAGAGGCTAAAGATGTAGGGAATGGTGGATCAGAGGAGCTTACTGATAAGTATAAGAGATTGATAAAGGCATCTAAAGAAAAGGGCCACACTAAATAAATTCTGTCAAGAATACTGCTGATAATTAATTATAAGTAGGTAACGATGACTGAATTATAGGCTTATGTTAATATAAGGCTTATGGGAGGATGAGCAGGTTGGCTGGTTGGATTTGTGGAATTAGTTCAATGGGAAAAGGGAGCTTTTTTGGAATGGATGATTTGCATTTAAATAAGGTATGGATTGCTTTGTTTGCAAGGGCTATTAATTCAACTGTAAGGGCAGCTTTTAACTCTGACTAGACAGTGGTTAGGATCAGAATAATGAAGAAAAAATAAGGTGTCGAGAAAATAATAGTGTAGGAACAAAGTACAAAAGTAGTTTTAATGGTAGGCTGAACTGTTATTATAGTAATGCTAGAAGTATAAAGAATAAAATAGATGACTTTAGAGCTCTAGTCAGAACGGAGGATGTTGATATAATGGGAATAACTGAAATCTGGATAAATGTAGACAATTTTGATGACAGGAATTACTTCGAAATACAGGGTTACAGGCTATTCAATATGGATAGAGTACTAAAATGAAGGAAAGTAGTAGTTTTATATGTAAAAATGTGAGTTACATCCTGTTCAAGATGAGAAAATCAATGCTAATAGCAATGAGATAGAATGTATTTGGGGTTCTGTTAGTGGTTGTAAAAGGAAAATATTTTAGTTGGAATTTATTACAAACCGCGAGAAAAAACTGATGGAACTATTGAAAAAACCCTACAGCGAGATAAATGAATCAGTTATTAATGAGGTCATAATTAAGGAGATTTTAATTTCGAGTATATAGATTGGGAAATGTTAGTCACATAATGAGGGAGACGGGCTTTTAGAACTGTTCATGTTGATTTTCTTCACCAATTGGTCAGGGAACCTATTAGGAACAATGCTATTTTAGATTTACAGTTTAATTCTAATATAGATGTGATTGATAGGGTGAATATTGGGGAACGCCTGGATGGAAGTAATCATTGCTCAGTTAGGTTTGATGTTTTACTGCATATGAAAATAAGGAATAATGAGATTTTGGTTCCAAATTTCAAAAAAGCAAATTTTGAAAAGATGAGATAAAAATTATACGAAGTGGGCAACTGAATTAATTAGAAATACTGATCAAACGCGGAAAACTTTCAAACATATTTTTTAAATATTCAAGTTAGGCTTCCTCCTTAAAGAACAAAAAGGGAGGCTACAAGTAAAAAATCATGTTGTCTCACGAACGTAATAAAGGATAAAATAAAGAAAAGCATTATAAATCTAAGAAGTTTAAATTGAGTGTTATGGTAGGAGATTTATAACATTATACAACATCAAGAGAGTTGGTCGAACGGGGAATTAGGATATCGAAATACTAAGGTTGGTTAAAAATGTAAAGAATTAATGGTAATGCATCAAAAGGTAAGCAAGATAAAGCTCCTGGGCCAGATAATATTCATCCAAGGGTTTTGAAGTAGATTAAAAATGGGACACGTGAACCATTTGCTACTATTTTTCTAAGTCCTTGAATAGTTGGCAAGTGCCAGATGATTGGAAGATGGTTAATGTTATTCCTTTTTTTTTGTGTGTCCCAGTAATTATAAGCCTATTAGTTCTTATTTCAGTGGTAAAATGTTTGGAAAGTCAGAATAAAGATGCTTTGAAGCTTCATTTAATGAAATTTTAAATTTTGTTGGATTGTCAGCATGGTTTCACTAAGGGAACATTTGCCTCACAAATTTGTTTACATTCTTTGAAGAGGTTACTGCTTACGTAGATGAGGGTACAGGTGTGGATTTGGTGTATCTGGATTTTCAGGAAGCATTTGACAAGGTACTACATAAAAGACTTGTTAAAAAGCTATTTCTGTAGGTCTGGGGAATAGATTGGCTCATTTGACAGAAAACTGGCTAGACGAAAAAAAGCAGAGGGTAGTTATAAATGGAGTTCAATCAAACAGGATTAATGTTACGAGTGAGGGTACTCTAGGGCTCACTGTTAGGACGTTTGCTACTTTTTATTTACATTAGCCAATTAGATGAAGGAATGGTCAATAGATTATTTAAAGTTGCTGATGTCATTAATGTTTTGGATGTTGCAGACTGCGAAGAGCATGCTACTGCTTTATAAAAAGGTTTGAATTATTTGGTGAGTTGGATGAATAAGCGGCAGATGGCTTTCAATTATAATAAATGCATATAGAATTTCATAAATGAGTATAATTTTGATGAGAATAACCTTAACAGTATTATAGAAGAAAAGGGTCTTGGTGTTCTGGATGATCAGTCTTTTAAGCCATCCAAGCAGTGTGCTTTTGGTAGTGGCAGAACAAGTAGGATTTTAGTTTGTATCTACAGAAATATTGAATATAAGTCTAAAAATGTTATAAATTCATTGTATAGGTCATTGAATATGTCAAATTTGGAGTATCGTGTTAAGTCTTAGGCTCTTTACCTCAGAAAGGACATTGGATTGGAAGGGGTTCAGAGGAGGGCTACTAGGATGATACCTGAGATGAAAAGGTTATCATATGAGGACGTTTTAAGATCTCTGAACTTGTTTTCTCTTAAAAAATGAAGAGTTAGAGAGGATTTGCTCGAGGTGTAGATTGTTAAGGGAATTGATAGTGTTAATGCATCATCTTTGTCATAAAACGTGTGGCAGGGAAGGAGTCATCTTCATACCAATGTTTCAGTCTTTACCCTTGGACATACTTCTTCCACGAAAAGCCTGGAATGGCCAGGTGGCTAGGGAGATCGACTCGCAATCAAATAGTAGTCCTAATTTTTAACTTTTCATTATCAGAATTTCATTAAAATACACATTTAAAGCTATTTTTTTCTTTGAAAACTGAAAACGACGAGTTTTTTTTTCTAGTTTATTGCAATATTTCTTTAACTATGTTTTCTGAAATATCTGGGCCCGGCATGGCCAGGGGGTTAGGGCGCTCGACTCGCAATCTAAGGGTCGCTGGTACGAATCCCCGTGCCAGCTTTCAGCCATGGGGGCATTATAGAGTGACTGTCAATTCCACTATTCGTTGGTAAAATAGTAGCCCAAGAGCTGGCGGTAAGTGGTGATGACTAGCTGCCATCCCTCTAGTCTTTCATTCCTAAATTAGGGACGACTATCGCAGATAGCCCTCGTGTAGCTTTGCGCGAAATTCAAAACAAACAATTCTCCGAAAGGTTTTGACAATCGGAGCATTCAAACACGGACATTTCAAAGTTATTGAAGAGTGTTTGTTTGTTAATAATGGCATACTCAATAATGACGGTTCAGGTTGAATAGTTGCTCCATTGGTCAACCACTCAAACAATTCGAGTTTTAATTCAACTTTCCAATATTTAGGCTTACTTAAGTGAAATAAACTTTTAGAATAAAGTAAAAATCCACATTATGTTTCTACAAATAGTTTTTAAACAGGAGGAACAACTAAGCACGCTAACTTGCCTAAAAATGATCTATGCTTATTTTATGGTCAACAACTTACTGATTCAGTTTTCAGCCTTGCAGAAGTTACGTGTTTCTAATATCACAGCCAAAGAAGGCATTAAAACAATTACAAGTTCAACATTATGGAAGGTTGGTGATTAGTGAGTTCGATATGTGGCGTAGACAAATTCCACAAGAGGATTGTTTGTTTGTTTGAATTTATGCACAAAGCTACACAATGGACTATCTGTGCTCTGCCCATCACGGGTATCGAAACCTGGTTTCTAGCGTTGTAAGTCCGCAGACATACCGCTGTGCCACTGGGGGGCACAAAAGGATTGACACATCGAAAGAAATTACTTTTTAACAGTTTT
>NW_013669015.1:72343-73229 GCF_000517525.1 Limulus polyphemus
TCGAGGTGTAGATTGTTAAGGGAATTGATAGTGTTAATGCATCATCTCTGTCATAAAACGTTTGGCAGGGAAGGCGTCATCTTCGGTTAATACAGCTTTATTTTTCTCACAGGGCGGTTAGTCTTTGAAATGGTTTGCCTTTAGATGTGGTGGATGTAGTTAATATAAAGAAAGTTAAGGGAAGGTTTGATAAATACTCTAATGATAAGGATTGGTTTTGAATATTTTATTTTCATCTTATAGTTCGGTTAGTGGAATGGACGGCCTAAATGAACTAACTGGTCTCTTGCTGTCCTTAAATTATATATGTATATATGTTTATTATTTCAAGACAGCATTATACGTATTGAACTACAGCTCTGTACAATAATATGTTAATATACGAAATACTCTCTCATTATTTACTTCAAGAAATATAATATTAAGAAAAAAACATTTTTATTTTAGCCGAATAGGACATATACATCGAAATAAATTTAAAGAACTAATGTAGGTATACAAAATTACTACAAGTTTGACATCATTTGTGTTTTCGTATAGCAAAGCCACATGGGGCTCTCTGCTGTGTCTACTAAGGGGAATCGAACCTCCGACTTTAATGTTGTAGATCCGTAGATTTACCACTGCCCCACCAGAAAACAACTACTAACTGATACTTGGTGGAGATGTAAATGCGGCTTCTTTAACAGAACTTTTTACTAGGTAGTTATTGGCTTGTTTGTTTTCTGAATTTCGCGCTAAACTACAAAAATTATTTAAGCTGATTTTTGACATATAAACGATGTAATGAGGTAAATCAATATAAATGCATATTGAATCAGTCTCAAGATTTAAAAATGAGAATGAGGCAAATAAATAAATAAATAAATATATATATATATATATA